>NC_047656.1:15519507-15819507 GCF_902201215.1 Prunus dulcis | reverse complement strand
CAACATTACCTGCAATGAGAGGCCACATGGCGGGGGGATCTGTTTGTGTTGAAAAATTATAGACTTTTTAGCCAAAAATCATGAGTAATTTTTGGAACAAAACATGATGCACGTGTAATCCAATGAGGCTAAATTTGGATAGAAATCATTAAGCCCTTCTCTTTTTTTATGTAATTTGATGCATGAGGGAAGGTGAGATTTCAAACTTCGATCTGATTTTACTTTTGTTAACACAAAAATTACTTCTTGCTAAAAGAAAGAAGATGTCGGCAATACATAGTGAGATAGATTTTTAGTGGTGTTGTTAATTTATTCATGTTATTACACGTGTATTTATTTATTATCATTATAGATAAGTAAGGATGAATGAGATTCTTGTCCTAATTTGGTCCAACAAACATGCCTTTAGCTTAACAATTTCTATATTTTTTTTTCTAAAAATAAAAGTATACATTAAATTATATAAACAACGCTAGTTTGTAGTTTCATTGACTAATTTCCAATGACTATATGTTCAACAAAATAATATTTCCTAACTAATGTGTTGTAGTTTTTTCTTTTCTTTTTTTCGTGTGAAAAGTTTTTATTTATTTAAATTTTTATTTTTTCAATGACAAACACAAAATGAATATCAGAGACAAATAACAAAAGGGAATGCCTAGACTAGGCAAATAGAGATTCATGCAATCAATACAATACAAATACATAATAAGCCTTGAACCCTATATATATGAGAGACCAACAAAAAAAAAAAAATTCTAAATCCTAAAAACATAATGCGTGCAAGAAGAGTATTTCATTGAAGAAACCATCTAATTTAGTAGCTCAAGACAAGGACGTAAATTGCAGGGTGATCCCAACTTTGAACATTGATTGACTGATCTGACGCACGGAAAAGGTTGCAAACTTGTTTGGGGACGGCAGAGGGTAAGTTTGTAACTATAATAGAAAAGAAGTGGCAGTTACGGAAACTAAAAATACGAAGGGCAAGCTATGAAGCTGTGAAGCCGTGGCTCCTGAGTGGAGGATAGTGAACGGTGATATGGACGTGCAGTCCACGTAGGACGGTGATGGTCGGCCGTGGTCTCTCCAATCATGCGGCGGACCGCATCATTGAGCTTATGAGACTCACTGTGGTCCCCACCATAAATTTGCCTTTCCTCTTCTAACCCTCTTCTTCATAGGCTATCTTGGGGCGGTGAGCCGAACAATCACCCAAATAAGAATCTTTTTCGCTTTTAATGTGCGTAGTTTGTGAGTGATTGAATAGAACTGAATTGTGAATGCGTTAAAAAAAAGATAAATTTTCTTTCAATTCTTTTTAAACTAATTAAAATGCTTCATCACTGAAACTATAAACGTGTGTTTTTTTTATTAATCCAAAAGCTTGTAACAAACAAAATTAAAAAAATGTGGAGAAATTGATATTGTTAGGGTTAGCGTAAGCAGCAAAAGGAGATCCTTTGGGGGTCCTATTAGGATCTTATAGCCCTTTTTGACATCGACCACCCTCCAAACTCTCTCTCTCAAATCTCAATCTCTGAATTACACCCTACCCTTTACAAATTATGTTACGGAAATTATGTCTTCTTTTTGAAATATGGTTTTCATGGTGGTTGGTGAAGTGAAAATGACCATGAATTTTCTCAATTATTAACTTGTAAGTAGTTATATAGAGAGAGAGAGCTTTCGTTGAGGAATACTCTTGTAAGGCTCACTTCTTTATTGTATTTTACTAATTCAAATAGTCTATTTTGTAGATACTCATTGAAAAATTATCTTTACAAAAAAATCACTTGAATCCGATATCATCTGATCACTCAATTAAATTATTAAAATTTAAGTATTTTCTTGAAGCATCGTGTTTATTGATTTTTTTGGTGTGAATGAGATGCCTTAATGATTTTCAATTTGCTTGGTTTTTTGCAAGAATGATCTATGAATGGAGACTTGAAAAATAGATGATTTGGATGTTTTAAAAAGATTCGTAAGGGATCCTAAAGGGAGTCCCTCAAATAAAAGTATTGGAGAGTCTATATATAACTAGACCCTTGAATATCTCTCTTTATTGTAAGGTGTGAAACACAAGCTTGTTGCAGGGACATGGATGATCATTGCACTTCTTGTAGCTTCAAATAATTCTAACATTTTATTCAAACATAAACATAAAATTATATATTGCCTTCTAGACCCTAGCAATTGATGGAAATTGTTTGTACCTTTCTAGATTTTTGACGGGGGAAAAGTTAAATTACGTGTATTTTGTCATTTCTGTGAGGTGATGATTGATCATAATGCAAATTAGAGTGGATATCCCGTGGCCAAGTTATATGATCAGATTTTTTTTTTTTTTTTAAAAAAAAGAAGAAGTGTTAGGGTTTGATTGAAGATGGTATCAAATTAGTTATCAGAGCATTCTAAAATGGCCCTAAACTAGAAATATTGTAGTTGTGATGGTTTTTGGCATTGAAATCATTACCAGTGAAAAGTCCAGCAAAGAGAAGAACAGTGTTGGAGATTGAACCCAAAGCACTCATAAGTGTGCCAATGAAGTAACAATGAGAACTGAAGACTTGTATGATGCCTGAGAGATTGATTTGGAAAACCATTCATGAGAATTGGCACAGGCTCCTTTTCTCTCTTTGATGCAAGGGATATTAGGAAAAAGAAAAATCGAATACAGGATCTCGGATGCAGAGATAAACACTCTTAATTACAGCAGTTGAGCTGCTAAGCATACGATGATATTGACAGATAGGTTATCAACTTGAACAGGACTCTCTAGGTATGCAAATTGGGCGGAGATGGGCCATTGATTGGGAAAGGATTGGAATAGATGCCATGATGTTGAATGGGGTTAGGTGAGGGGTCCTCTGCTACAAGCAGCAGCAGAGACTATATGATGGTGGGGGGTTTCCAAATGAGCTGCCCCTGACTCTGCCCTGTGTTCATGAACAATGAGATCATTCTAAGGTTTCAGTGGAGGGTCCGAGTCGAATAGATAGTGATGACAACGACAACGACAATGACAACGCGTATAAATTGACTTGTTGGATCTGTTGCTTGTGTTGCACAGACATGCCTCTCTTGGTTCTTGATACAATTTGGCCCTGATTAGACATGTTGTTTGTGCTTGTTTGTCAAAAAGGTTTGATTGTTGGCGTGTTACCTTTTTTCCAGTCAATGAAGCAAAATTCAATTGGGAACTGTCTTGCATAGAGAGTGATGTCAGCTCATTATTCTGCAGATTAATATGGCAAATGCTAGTAGCAACTAATAAGCTCAATAAATCTCAGTTGCATATAATTAAAGAAATCATAACAAGTCGAGCGGGGTTACCACAGTGGTTGTGCCCTCTCCCTTCCCTCATGCTTGGTACCCACGATCGAAATCATATGTTTCTTTCCTCCCAATATAACCAAAAAAATAAAATCATAAGGAAAAAAAAAAGAAAAATTAAATTTGTGAAATGATAGAAAGTATGACGCAATTTAGAGAGATTTCAAATGCTAGGGGAAGTGGACTTATCACCACCAAAGGTATGGAAAGCATATCATAGAATGATTACACTTCACTGCCTCACTGGGGAATGTCACTGAGATTTCAAATACCCCTTTTTTAATTTTTCTTTATTTATTTATTTAAATTTTCCCAGTAATTTTATGTGCTTCCTTCATCTCTCTGGCCACACTTGGACATGGCCCCATAAAATAATATCTGAAACCAACGTGTGGCCAACACCTCTCTTTTATCTGTAAACATCTTCTGGAAGTAATAATCTGAGATTAATTAATCCTCCTCAATAAGCATAATTAAGTAGAGCAACGGGTCAATCAAAGTCAACCATTTCAGGGTTGGGGAGATTGTATTTTCTGCACCACAACAAATTGTTTGAAGGCAGAATGATGAAAGGGAAAGAGCTTTTTAAATGCATATTAATAATCACAATGTATTCAACGTTAAGCATTTGCACGGATCCATCAAACCAGTCATAATTATTTTACTTTAAACTGACTCTTGCATTCTTTTTCATCTTTTTATTGGGTATGTGAATGTGATGGTAGATATTAATGGAAAAAAGCAAAGAAGATGAAAATAAAAAGGTCATGGTGGTACTTGTTTGCATGATGGTGGTTTTACTCACACTCTTGGAAGTCTTTTTTCTTTCTTCTTTTCATAATAAAAGTGAAAATGAACATACACATGGTACAATTGTCTATTGGTTACTGAAAATAAATATTTTAGAAAGAATTTAAATGAGTTGTTATGATCAATTGTCTATACGTGCAAATTTAATTTCTGATCATAGATGAATGTAAAAATAGAACACGGCGGGAAATCAAAGGCACGCTTAGGCCAAAAGTTAAGCCTCGACCGGCTTGATGATTGGGCTTTGCAGGCATTATAGCCCATATCACTCATAAAAATGGGGGAAGCCTATTTTTTTAGTTGGGCATTGTGAAACGACAAGTCGTTGATCGAACATATAAAAATGACCCATTGGGCTGGCCTGTATTGTAGGCCCATGAAACGCCCAATTCAACATTTATCCATTTTGTCCCGTTGCCCATCAATCAGCGGGCCCCACTGAAGCTTCAGAGAAAGAGGCACCACACGCTGTCGTGACTCGTAAGCGACAAAACGCTCGTGTGAGTCCAAATCTATCAGTCTCTAATCTCCGCGATCAAAATTTCCCAAATCTGAGAGAGGCTGAAGCCAATCGCTAATCGGAAAACCAAAAGCAAAGAAAATGGCGTCATCCACGTTCAGCGGCGACGAAACGGCGCCTTTCTTCGGCTTCCTCGGTGCGGCGGCCGCCCTAGTTTTCTCCTGTAAGTGAAAACCCCCAACTTTCCCTTCAAATCTAGCTCCAATTTGCACATTTCATTTCTGCGTGAAAATTGAATGACTTAGAGGGGCTTTTTGGTCAATTCAGGTATGGGAGCAGCGTACGGGACGGCGAAGAGCGGCGTGGGCGTGGCGTCGATGGGGGTAATGAGGCCAGAGCTGGTCATGAAATCGATTGTTCCGGTGGTTATGGCGGGAGTGTTGGGTATCTATGGTTTGATCATTGCTGTGATTATCAGCACTGGGATTAACCCGAAGGCCAAATCTTATTACCTTTTCGATGGCTATGCCCACCTCTCCTCCGGCCTCGCTTGCGGCCTCGCCGGACTTTCCGCCGGAATGGCTATCGGAATTGTCGGCGATGCCGGTGTTAGGTAATTTGGTTTTCCCTCCATTTCTGGTTTTTGTTTAAGTTTTGTATGGATGAAGCTATGTTTTTTTTGTGCGTTGGAAGAGAATTATGTTTTGTCTTGAGTAATTGGGTATTTGAATAACTTGTTGGCATTGTTATGGGATTTGATTAAGGTTTTAGACTGGCAGAAATACGTGGAATTTTCTAGGCAATGTGAAGAGAACTGACCTATAAATGAAAATTAGTCTACAATGTTTGTTGGGTTTTGATACAATTGGATTGGATGAGTGTATTAATGGGAAAGAAATGTGATCACCCTTCTTAATGTTTCTTAGTGACTCTTACAGAAGAAAGACAAAATCTTTTCCATGTTGGTAGAGTGGTAATCCCTAGTCTTCTTGTGTTTGCTGCCATGAATGTTGTTCCACCCAGTTTTTAATTGGATGTTTCCCCGAAGGGTTTTCGAGATTTATTCTCCCGATTTTAGGTGCCGTGTTTTTTTGGTTCTTGGCTCTGCAGGCAGTACATTTGGATTGCTCCTTGTTTTCTTCTTGTGCAATTGATCTTTTTTCTTTTCTGTGATAGAATGTTTAGTATGTTCCTGATGTAATAGGTTTATTCCGCAGGGCGAATGCGCAGCAGCCAAAGCTTTTTGTTGGAATGATTCTCATTCTCATCTTTGCTGAAGCTTTGGCTTTGTACGGTCTCATTGTCGGCATCATCCTTTCATCCCGATCCGGACAATCCAGAGCAGATTAGAGATGGCATTCCTGCCAGCTTCGAATGTGTATGTTGTTGGCATCTCGGTTACTCACAGGTTTGTGATGCTCATTCGCAGTGTGCAGTGTTGTGTCAAGTTATTGGTCTTGCATAGGAAGATCCTTTTTCTGATTGTAGAATTTGAAGTGAATTGTCTTTGAAATAAAGCTTTTTTAGCTGGTTGTTCACCTGCTCCTTTTTCTACATATTAGTTTGACATAATGGAGAAATCATCATTCTGGAATATTCCACTCCACGAATTTGTTTTATGTTTCTGATCATCATATTCAATGGTTTACTATCATTTGATAGATTATTGTACAGGGAAATCCTTAATACATTGATGACCTCTAAAAACATAATCTTACTTATACTAAGCCGCTAGCTCTCACCTCTGAACCAAGATTAGTCCCTCCCTCCACAGACGGTCTCAGACTCAGCAAAACACCTTGTGAAAAGAAAAAGGCCATGAAATCATTGACGCCTTCCTTCGATAAGTTTAAACTAAATACTGCAACGAGCCACCGCCCCTGACCAACCGCAAAAGATTTGTGCTAACGCTCCACATGAAACACAGAGACAAAGTGATGGGCTCCTACTTGTCCCATGTGTTCGCTGAGGCCAATGCAATTGGAGAAGAGAAAAAGGTTGAGAAAATGATTGTAGAGGATTAGGATAGGTTTGTGTGGAGGAGAAGGGAGTTTTATTAGGTGGGCAAGGTTTGGAAAAGAGGCTACTTATTATTGTATGGTCCTCCTGGCACTAGCAAACAAATCTAGCTTGATTGCGGCCATGGCTAATTATCTCAAGTTTGATGTGTTTGATTTGGAGCCTTCTAGTATTATTCACATGACTCAGAATGGGAACTCAAAATTCAAGTTTTTGTTTTGTTTTGTTTTTTTGTTACATTGGAGGAAAGAAACCCTTGAGGTTTCGAAGCTGGGTGCCATGGGGAGAAGGGGAATCCACCAACACTGTGGTGGGAATCCGTCGGCCAAGTTTTTTAATTCTTAGGGATCGAATCTGTTTTGGGTCGGAATTGGACCCAACTATCTCTTGTTTGGGCTTCTCTCTTAACCCATATGTTGTTGGGTTTTTTCTTACATATCCAAAGTTGAACAGAGTTATAGGCTTTTAAGCATAATTTGTAGGTCCAACTATGTTGGTCTAGCCTGCCAATTTCCACCGTCAGTCATTCTCCTTCACCTAGCCATTCTCAAGGGGGTTTTTTTGGCCTTTTTTTTTGGGTGATGCCATTTATAAGCGTTGACTTAACACATTTCCATTGACCATAAGAGAAAAAAAAAACGTATTTTCTTTATCGAATAACAGAGACCAACGTTTGGGAAAATATTTGTTAAACAACTTATCGTGCTGTGTGTTAACCAAAGGAAATCAGAAGCAACGTAAACCAAAATAAATTTTAAAAAATAAAATCAGAGACATTCAAAAGAGGAAGATCCATAGCTTAACGGTCACTGCGTTTTGCCCAGTTCCCAGTGTCGCTGAACATATATTTTATTTCCACACCCAACCATTCGTTCAACTCTTGCATTTATTTAGTATTTAGTTATTATATGTTTGGGTATTCCAAGGCGAATCTTCTGGTTGTTGTCTCTTCTTTTGTGCCTCTAATATTACAAAAATATTTATGGTATCTAAATTTCATTTTGGCTCATTTTGGAGCCAAATTTCAAGTTTGGTAGCATCAAACCACGAATGCCAATTAGATGACGAATGAGGCACACTACACTACTACTACGATTCAATTGAATGAATCAATTCATTTCAATACAAAATAGTCACGAGTCACGACCCACTAAAAGTTCCAAGTACTGGAAAGAGTTATTGAGTCCTGATCCAGTGGGACCTGAACTCAACGTCCTTGTCTGCACCTCTCCACTCCAGTCCACTGCCATGAAACAAATCAGCGCCAGCAGCTTACCCCACGTGGCAGCCCAACAGATCGAACTCACGTTGAATCTGTGTATATATGCACCACTCAGACCCCCACAACATTAACGGCTATATTTTCACGAGCCCACATGGCCCCGCCCGAAACCAAATAAACAGTTCCTTTCGTCGCTTGGTGTGCGGCGGGAAACAGAACGGTGGGGCCTGTCTTTTTCACTCTTCTTTTGGCTTTTTATTTAATTAATTAACTGCGCCTGTCCATTTCGTTGACTGAAAATCTTGGATTTTACTCAAATCCCCCGGCGGACCCCACAGCCCCGGCTAGGCCGGCATAGACGAACGTGCTAAAAGGGCAAAAGCGTAAAATAGACAAGCCAAACAAGGAAAAAAAGTCCAAAACTTCAGCTACGGTAGACTACAGTTAAAGAAACATTTTTAAAAAAAAATTAAAAAAAGAAAAAAGGAAAGGTCAAAGTTTGTTGGGATTCTGATTACGCCGGAGATGGTTGAGACGTCGGGTCAGCGGAGGAGGGAATATCGGGTCCGACCCGGCAGCCTTCGAGCATGAAAACGATATCGGACATGGTGGGTCTGTCAAGCGGGTCGGGTGCTGTGCAGAGCAACCCAACTTTCACTCCAAGCAAGAACTCTTCCCACTCCGTTGACTCAGGGTCGAGCTCAAGCAAACCCGGCTCCAGCAACTCTGTGATTTGGCCTTTTTGGAGCTGCTTCTTCACCCATTTCACTATGTCTTCGTCTTGGGTAAACATCACCGGCCTCTTCCCTGTCAAGAGCTCAAGCAAAACGATCCCATAGCTGTAAACATCTGATTCTTTTGTGACTGCTCCTGTTAGAACTGCTTCTGGAGACACATAGCCTAATGTCCCAACTGTGGTTGAGCTTGAGGCCTCAGCTGGGGTTGCCAATGTGAGTTTGTCTAGCCCGAAATCAGACAGATGGGCTTCGAAATCGGCGTCGAAGAGCACGCTTTGGGGCTTCACATCGCCGTGAACCACTGCGGAACTGTGTAAGAAGGCCAAGCCACGAGCAATTCCAAGTGCAATGAGGTGCCGCATTGGCCAATTGAGGACATGGCCATCTTGGTGTGATGCTTCTTGCAAAAGGGTAGCGAGATTTCCGTTGGGCATGTAGTCATAGACAAGAAGCCTCATGTCTGGTGGCCCGGCGTAGTAGCCTCGAAGAACTGTTAAGTTCCGGTGCTTCACTCTGCCCAGTGCTTCAGCTTCTTTTCTGAACAAGTTTTCATTGAGTGCTCCATCTGGGAAGCGGCGGACCGATAACACCATACCATCAGCATAACAAGCCTTGAAGACCAACCCATATCTTGTTCTGCTGAGCACATTTTCTTCGTCGAATTGTCTGGTAGCTTCAATTGTCTCTGCCAGTGTGATTTTGTTGTTGAACATAACAAGCTTTGGCCCTCCACTATCAGAGCTTCCACGGCCCCCACTGGCCCCTGAGCTTGCCCTTGCTGGACTCCTGTTCTTCTCTCCAGATGCCTTTTGTTTGAGCTTTTTGCGCCACCTGAAGAGGCTGAAGATGTAGAAGCAGCAACACAGAGCTAATAGGCAAGCTCCACTTGCAATAATAGCAATCATTAGAATCAGCCTCTTCTTGTTGTCACTCTTGGTGCCTACATCCTCACATTTCCGATCCAATGGCCGCCCGCATAGGTTTTTATTTCCTCCAAATGCTGATGGATTGTTGATCCGAGAACCAAGCAATTCCGGGATCTTACCATCGAGGTTATTCATGGAGACATTGAAGTTCACAAGGCCAGGAATTAATGTAAGATTACAAGGAATTTCCCCACTCAAGTTGTTGTTCGAAAGATCCAGAGTAGTTAGGTTTGATAGCTCAGACAACGAGACTGGTATGCCACCTGAAAGATGATTGGACTCCAGTAACAAAGCAGTTAGTGATGAACATTTGGAAATTTCTTCTGGGATTTCACCTGTTAAGTTGTTGTTTCCCAAATCAAGCTCCTTCAACAATGAGAGGTGAGAAAGATCAGCTGGAAAGCTGCCTGTCAAAGAGTTTGATTGCAGCTCTACAACTTGAAGATCCGAGCAGTTTCCAAGCTCTGGTGGAATCACACCCGAAATGTGGTTGTCAGCCAATGACAGAACAACCAATGACCGAAGAAAACCATAATTCTCCGGAATATGACCAGAAAATGCGTTGGAACTGAGGTTCAAATAATGCAGGCCCATCAAACTACTAAAGCCCTCAGGAACATCTCCAGACAAACCGTTCTCTTGCAATGCAATAACTTGCAGATTGGGTAACCCAGAAAGCTCAAAAGGTAGCTCACCAGAGAAGTTCTGTTTGCTCAAATCAATAGTTGTAAGCCTGAAAAGACTGGCCAAGCTGCTAGGAACCCTCCCAGAAAAGCCATTACCACTTAGATTCAGAACCATTAACTGACTCAAATTCCCAATAGTGATGCCAACTTCACCAGAAAACTTGTTCCTACTGAGGTCCAATGTGGTCAAATTGCCCAACCCCATAAGCACCTCCTCAGGCAAAGTTCCAGTCAACTGGTTCCCTCTCAAGCTCAAAGTCTCCAGCCCCAAAAGGTTGGGAAAATTTGCAGGAATTGAACCCAAGAACTGATTTTCCCCCAGGGACAGCACCTTCAAACCTCTCAAATCACCCAAAAACAAAGGAATTTCACCCGAAAATCGATTCCCTTGGAGATCAAGCACGCGCAGTAAGCTACATTGCTTAATCTCTGCAGGAATCGGACCGCTAAATGAATTATTAGCCATTTTAAGCTCCTCTAATCTGGTTAAGTTTCCAATCTCTGGCGGCACCACACCAGAAAATGAGTTACTAGAAACATCGAGAATCGTCAAGTTTGATACCTGTGTTAACCACCAAGGAAAATCGCCGCCAATCTGATTGTGTTGAAGATCCAAAACTTGCAGAGCACTAAAACAACTCGCTGTTTCAGGCTTCACGATATCCGTGAACGCATTAAACCCCAGCTGGACGATTCGAAGCGACGGCGTAAAAACCGAAACGTTGCAGAACATTGAGTACGGGACAGTACCAGACAGAGTATTCTGTGAAAGCGCGAGCACTTGAAGCTTCGGTAGAGCGCCGATCGCCGCCGGTATCACACCGCTGAGCGCATTGCCTTCAACGCTCAAATGCACGAGCGCCAAGCAATTGGCGAGCGCCGAAGGCAGTGGTCCTGATAAGAGGTTGTAGTCGAGCCAGAGGAACTCGAGCTCTTGAAGCTCGCCAAAGCTCGCCGGAACCTGACCGGAGAACTGGTTGTACGAAAGGTTGATCAGCTGAAGGCCAGTCAGATTGACGATGCTCTTCGGAATCTCGCCGGAGAATGAGTTTGAGGAGAGATCGAGGTACTTGAGCCTCGGAGGCAGCTCGCCGGAGATTTCGCCGGAGAGGTGGTTACTGGCGACGTTGAAAATCTGGAGATTACTCAGGTTTCCGATCTCCGCCGGGAGCTTGCCGGAGAGTGAGTTGTTCTGCAAGAAGACGGAGCGTAGGAGCGTACATTGGGAAAGCGAAGACGGAACGGTGCCGTTGAAGGAGTTGGACCGGAGGCTCACCTTGCGCAACATGCGCAGGTTACCAAGGCGGTCGCTGAGTCGGCCACCGAGTTCGAGACGAGGCAGGCGGAGCTCGCTGACTCGGTTATCAGTACAATCGACTCCCCTCCAGTCGCATGGAGCCGACGGCGTGGTTGAATCCCAGCCGTTCAATGCGCCAAGTGGATCGTGGAGGTTGAGCTTGAAGGACGTCAAGGCCTCGATCTCGGCAACAGTTTCGGCGCTGCGCTGGGCCCAGGATAAGAAAGGGGGTGCGCACAGTACCACAAGGAAGAAGAGAAGCGCAGCCCCGGCCATAAAGTGGCGGTTTTTTTTATTTTTTGTGTGGAAATGAATGAAACGGGTTTCGGTTTCGTATTTTAGTTCACGAGAGGGGTGGGTTGAGGATAAGTAAGTGCTCAGCGGGTGTGTAAATTAGCAGAGGCCGGCCGGTAGGGGCAGAGAGAGGTGTCGCCATATGTTGGGCCAGTGCAAGTATCTTTCGGTCAGAGTGTGAGAGTGAGAGAGCGTTGATGTTGAAATTGAAATTTTTAAGGGGGGCTGGTCTGCGGGTGTGCTCTTAAAAGCGCTTTTTGAACAAGCACTTTGAATAAGTGGTTTAGTGAGGTGTGGTGGGGGATGGGGGTAGCACTTTTCAACCTCATATGACATGATGTTGGTTTAATCATTGAGCCCTTGTGCAGTGTGTTTGATGTTATGTATATTGTATGTTTGCTTTTGTTGTTTATTTTATTTTGGGGTATGTGGAAAAAAATAGTATGATAAATTTAAATGTGGGTCCAATTAAAACTTAAATGTCCCTACCATTGATTTGGGGCTAGGGTTTCGAGTTGATTGGCTAAGACCCTTTATGCTTTTACCCCCTTGTTTGACAAATTTTCCCTCTTAACCCCACCCTAGTAACTTGTAGCTTTTGAGCAAGGAAACTCCCACCTTTGTGACTGGCAATGGGGTTCTCTCTTTTGAAGCATGTTCTTGGATTGAATGGTCAAGATCCAAAACGTCAAGGTGAACTGTAAAAGAGATTGTGAAGTGGAATTATCATGGAATGTATCTATTTTATTAGCCTTGGTGGTTGGCTTGGAGTGATATGGGAAAGTACATAAAGGTTGAAGCTCATATGAGCAAAGTAGAAGGTCAATCGGCTGAAAGGACCACCCACAAAATCAGCTATAGTTGGCAGCACTTTTTGAATAATCTTAAAAAAGCATCCAGTCTTGGATATGCAATTGGCACTAATGCAGGAAGCTTAATTGGTTCATTCTTCGAGTTTACGTCCAATATAATAGGACAAGTAAAAAAGTGTGAGAGTTCTAATAAAAAGTGTGAGATATGTCTTTAACATAATAAGACAACTTCTAATAACGAACGCAAGATACGTCCAACATAATATGGCAACTTCTAGTATTTATGAACGTGAAATGTACCCAACATAATACGACAACTTCTAATAATAAACATAATATGCGTCTTGACATAATACGACAACTTCTAATAATGAATGAGAGATACGTCCAACATAATATGACATCTTCTAATAATCAATGTGAAATGCGCCAGGATAATATGGCGAGTTAATGGACCAACTATTTTATTAGCCTTAGATTTTGACGCATGATATAGAATGCAATTTCGGTCATATTGGTCTCGTGATTCAAATACTTTTCCCGTCCATGAGTTGATCCGGCAAGGCAAACGTGTACCCAGTCAACACATAATTACCAGTAAAAGCATTCATCCTATCCTGGATTGGATTCTCTTCCTCGATGGAAAACCTCGATCAAAATGTCCATCAACTCATCCCTATCCAATCTGTCAAAATCTCACCTTTTGCCAATGCCAAGGGAGGTGCACCATGGTGATAATAGGCATCGAGTCCTAAAAATAGAATGACAGATTTTAACAATTTGATGTTATTTGAGCTCTAAACTCACAACTTTACAATGGCCACGCATTACGCCAATTAAAAAGGGTCCCTTTCTATTAGGGAAATAATTAGCTTCAATGACATATCATATTTTTATCATGTAAACTTTCTTGTTGTTTTCATGGTGTCAAGTCTGTGGTAGACCCACGATAATGTATTTTTTTTCTTCTTCTTTTCCTCTCAGTTGTTAAATCCACTGGGATCCTTGGTTTGCCAAGGTGGGTTAATATTAAAGCTAGTTGAATGCAACAGATGAGTAGATATTGGGCATGTAGGGCTGTCATAAAAGTGTCCTGAATCGATGCCTGACCCAACCCAATCCAATTCAATCCAAGGCATCGTCTTCGTCTGAATGAAAATAATTAATGTCGAGTCAGTGGGATGATATGAGAGTAGAGACTTTACCTTTTATGTGAATATATTGATGGACACAATGAATGCCAGTAGTTGCAAAATTTTGATCAATTTTCTTGTAATTCAAAATTTGGGGTCCAACTTTGTGCTTGATGAGATTCCTAAATGGGTAGCGGCTACTTTTGATGATTATTTGTTAAGAATTTTTAAAACTCGTATTTTCTCTTTCATTTAATTTTTGTGTGTTTAGGATCCCCATTTCAACCCGGAAAAACAAGTTCAACTTTGAAATACAGTTTTCAGTATGAAAAGTCAAATATTAACTCATAATTGACAGCAGAAAAGAAGCTGGCACAGATTGTGTTTGACATCTTCTTGTTATAGAAGAGGAACGAATAAATAGCGTTTGAAAATGGTAAAGAGTAGCTGTTGTGAATAAATTATGTAATGTCATGCTTACAAAGACAGAAGCGAAGGAATCAAGATTGAATTGGTAAAAATAAAAAGAATTAAAAAAAACCCGTATATAACACTCTTTATATAGTTACATTACATCTCTCCACATGATTATTGGTAAGGTACTAATTACTTTACAATAAACTAGGGAAGCCTACCCTGAGCAAATTTACACTCTTTTCTTGCAGTCAATTACAATCAGGACTTTAACCGGGGGAAAAAAAATTATACAATCAGAACAGCTGGTCAAAAAAATAAAAACAAAAAATACAATCAGAAGAGAGAATATCAAATGGGATATTTGTCAAGGAATCATTATTCTATAGGTGATTGGAATTGAACAAAATGAGACTTCTAACATGGTGATCCCACAAGCTCTTACACAAGAGCCTTGAAACTTTCTGTCCAGAAGTGAGATTTTGGCCTCGCGTCTCGGGGTGCAAATCTGAGTCCAAACATCTCCTTGAATGCTTGCTCAGGCTCTACTGTGCTCACAAGCTTTGCAACAATGGTGGCACTATCCATGATATGGTCCATGTTCTTTGTGTCACTCCACAGTAGGTTTGCCAATTGCAGCCTCCTATTCTTTGAATGTAGCCCAATACCCCACTTTAGGTAGAGGTTATTTCTTTCGTCTGCAGAGAGCCGCCTCCGCATTTGCTTGCTCAGCATGTGTCTCTCACTAGACAAAGCCTTCGAGCTATTTATAGAATGAAACATGTTTAAGTTCAGACAATGCACATACAAGATAAGTTCCAAGTAAATCTGAAGCTTTCTAATCTAGATCAGATGTGGTAAAATACCTTGAAGCGGGTGTTATAGTTTGACCATCTTCCAAAGTTTGATTGCCCCGAGCAAATGTGTCTTTGAGGAAGGACAATCTCCTGTGCTCAACCTCCATGTAAATAGAATCACTCGGATCACCTTTAAATAGGAGGAAGAAGTAAGTCCTGTGAACCAATGACACGTTGCAGGCATCCCAAAGTTCAATGATCTCTCTTTGGAGCCTGTTGAATTCTGAAGGCCACATTGAAGGGCTTTCCTCATCACTATGAATTGGGTCCAAGCCAACATCTTTTACATCCCTTGCAGATGGTACGGGCTTTAAATCCGTCTCTGGTACCTGTCATACGAGAAAATCTTTGTTAGAAATATAATTAGTTTCTACAACTTCTCTTCTTTATGTCTCAACGGCTAAATTTGAAGAAAAAAGCAATAACTGGTTGTACATCTTACTAAAACCCCTATAATTCCTGCTAGAATTGTGAATAAAGAAGATATTGCATAATTTTCAGTTTAGTTTTAACAGTGTGAAACAAAGTGAAGGGTCTTGCTAAATTGCCCTTCCTTTTTACTTCTTTCAACTGGATGTCCATCTTACTAGTGGCCCTTCTCTTCTCTTCATCAATGCACCAACAAGATGACTGGCCTATTCTAAAGAAGTGATGAAAAAATAAAAAACTCACCGTACGATCAGCAAGTTGAGTATTGCATTGGGTATCAGTCATTTCCTCTGTTCCTTCAGCTAAGGTACTGCATTCAGTACTCTTGTCATCAGTTGTGAATGTGGAATTTTGTGCTTTACACTCCTCAACAGTATCACTTCTTGCAGAAGCCTGAGAGCCATTTCTTGATAGCCTCTCATTCTCACCTCCATAGTTCAATGAAGTAAGTTTCTTTAGGACACCCTCAGGCCTTCCTGTAAAACTTTTCTCAAAATCAATTGGAGGAGGTGTGCTCTCATTCTTCTCTACCATCATCTCAAACCAACATGAAGACCAACTGTTCATAAGACGTGCTCTACAACTTCTAGTCCTCCTTAACTTCAAGAATGAGGGGCTAAACATATCCTTCTCTGACAGCCACTGAGATGTCTGCTCGGAAGATGGAATTAGAAAACCTTTTTGGTTCAATAGGGGTGACTCCAATTCTTGATTTGTGCCATCTCCGTTCTCAACCATTGTCAATCCTGAGGTAGCTGTGTTTGCCATCGGAGACGACATATTTGAGTTTTGGTATCTGCTTGCACTTGAATCTGATATATTTGACACTACATATCTGTTTGTGCTTGACTCTTCCATTTCAATGCAGCGTACTTCCTTGCAAAGATCCTCCGAATTTCCATCAGATCGTTCTTTGCTCTCCTCCTGATGCAGATTCCCATCAACAAAATTAGGAATGCCAACGGACAACTGCCGAGAGGAGTCAGTGTGCAAGAAACTCTCTTCCAAGTCAGGAAGTTGGAATAAAGTCTCATCGGAACTACTCCTACTGTCTCCATCTGAATACTGAGATGTGCCAAAAGATCTAACACTGTTGGCTCGGCCGTGAGAAACAGGTTGAACAGGTGCCCCTGATGTTTGAATTTCAATGTCCCATGCATTTCGCACTCGCAATTTGGGGTAATAACGATCCAGATCCTCCTACAGTAACATGAAAATAAATTGAACTTAGGACAGGCAGGGGACATTGAAGTGAAACTGGATTCTTCAATTTATGTTAGTACACATACTGCTGATGGTTTATCATCTCCAAAAACTCGCACCAGATCCTTAACCTGAGACTGAGCAAGGTCTCGTTGCTGAGTCAGCTCGGATACCTCTTTCTTGAGCTACACAATGAATAAACAAAACCAAAAGGTTTTTTAGACAAGAAAAGGATGCTGCATGAAACATGAACAGGAAAAACTGTACTCTGTCCTCTTACATATGAGAACCATTGAGAAGAAAGAAAAAACAAAGAAAAGAAATTTCCAAGGTAAGCACAATGAAGATTTTCAGAGACTGCCACTTGAGACAACTCGAGAATCATGAGACAGAATTAAAAGTAATTAACATGGAGAAACCTGCTTGATCAAATTGTGAAAAGACCAGAAAGAAAATATTTGAAGGTCTATACATATTAAAGAGAAAATTCCTGCTTTCCATTATCAGAAATTGTATTTTTATCCTCTCTTTTGAATTCTTTGGTGATCTTTTAAGAGGTTAGCAAATCTGCTGGCCTCTGTTTTGTGCTTCTTTGCCCAGTTTTGGATATTCACTTAAGTTAAAAAAAAATACGTAAAAAAAGAAAAGAACTGAGTGAAGAGAATAGCATATTGTTTAGAGAATGACATGACATCTTTCCATGCAAGGAAAATGAATACTTGTCACAAATGTAATTTTGAGGATTTGTAAGATGCCAAACTTTTATACCAAAAGCATATTAGTTACCTTTTCAATTTGATGGTCCTTTTCTCTTAGTAATGTTGAAGAATCAGCTGGAACAGTTTTTGGTCCTGAACCTCTCAACTCAGTCTCTAATCTAGTCAATTCTCTTTGCAAATGCTTCACCAATGCTTTATCCGACATGACTACATTAACCTGCGCATTTGTTGTCACTTCTTTAGCACAGCTTGCAAACAAGAGGGTATTTCTTGATTGTTCAACATGGCTATGTGCAGGACTCATGGTACAAATGATGGCAGTTCTAGCATTTCCTCCCAAGGAGGACTGCAGAATGCGGGTTAGCTTTGAATCTCGGTAAGGAACATGCCCATTTCTTCCCTTGCTGCAGGAGTATTGCACAAACTAGTATCAGATATGACCCGTAACTGAGAAAATAAAAAAAAGGCTGCACAAGCTGACCTGAGCTTGCGAATAACAGTGCCCAGAGTTAGTAGACTGCGATTTATATGGCAACCCTCTTTCAACCTTGTGCCAGCTGATAACGTCTGGGATGCACGCTCACTTCCGGCAAGATCAACAAAGTTCTGTACCAAAAGGAATTGTATCATTCTTTTGTTATCCCATTATCCCCTTAACGATGGTTTTTAAATAAATAAAAACTCATTTTCTCCCTTTAAAAATAATAGTACTTACCACAACAGCTGTAAGGGAGCTTGATTTGTCATAGCCAAGAAACTCACGTGCTGAACTTTCTATTACCTGATAAAACCACAACATAATGACCAGGGTAATTTAGTATAATTGGTAAGCAAACAAACTTAGCCAAGTAAAAAACAATGTGACATCTACAATTGCAGTTTGTTAGCAAAAAAAAAACTGGTCATACCAATCTGAGAATCTGATGAGATCTGGAGCTTGCTTCATTTAGGGCTGTTTCCCCTATCTGTCTTTGATCTGTGCAAATACATTAAGACATTGTTTAAATTTGCATCCACAGTCATCTGTTAATCAAATAATAGGTTAAAGCATCCTTACCTTCACAGACAGATAGAAGTTCTTTGAAATGATCCCAGTCCCTCAGAGTTTCCTCTGTAAGTTTCTCAACAATTGTTCCCCTCTATAAAAAGTCTAACAATTAGTACAAGAAACTTACATGTAGAAGTTCTCAAGCATACCAAAAATGAAATTTACCTCTGGATCATCCAGAAGCCTAAGTGGAGTGGTATCTGCACTGAGGAGGTCCCTAACAGATTCGTTGTAGATCTCCATTGCAGAGAACTTTAAATGGAATTCTCTCTCCTTGTGCTACATAAAATACACATTATTTAATCAAAGTTAGAGAACCAAGAAACATAATGAAATGTGGAAACCAAAAAAAAAAAAAAAAATTATCATTTTCTGTAAAATACTTTCTCTATGTAGTCATATATATCAGTAACAGTGTACTCAGTAATTCCACTCATGGTGTACGTCTTTCCACTGCTTGTTTGTCCATATGCAAAAATACTTGCTGAAAGGATGGATAGATATTGATCAGTTCAAAGAAAAATTACCAAAGAAGAATAATGAAACAGAAGGGAAATTAAATTATACTTTACTTACAGTTTATGCCGCTGACAACTGAAAGAGCAACTTTCTTGGCTCCTTCTTCATACACCCGCATTGTGGAACAATCAGTCCCAAATACTCTGTCTGATACCAAGAAAGGGAAAGAATACAGATTAAAGAAGTAAGCACATGTGAAAATTAAATCCATGAGACACAATAGTAACAATATGGGCTACGCAAAATGCTCTACCAACAAACTCACAGATATATGTATATATATCCAATAAATTTTTTGAAAGAGTTATGAGTATTAATATGGTCAGTTTTACTGAAAATAGTATCAAAAGCAGGGCAAAGTAATTCGGAATTTCTAGAGACACTTAATTCAAAAAGAAATTAGAGTATTGAAATCACAAAGATTTCAGAAACTCCTGGAGATGGAAACTAATTCCAGCAAAATGCTTCACAATCCGGCATAACCCGGTCCACTTGGGTCGAATGCTTCATAACGGTCATGTCATAAATCTCAAAGTCCACATTATTCAAACAATTCAGACAGAAAACTGGAATGCAATAACCAAATAAAATCTAATTTTACAAAACTGCAATGTAAGAACTTCCTTACCAAATGTGTAGGCAGTTGGGTACATGGAGCGCTCAGAAACTGAAAGGTTGTTCCTGTATATGACAGTGCTGTCATTAATGCATTCCCAATCCGACACATCGTTTCTTGCAGTCTCCTTCTCGCTCAAAGGCCTCAGCCGGACTGAAACAAATATTCTGTCCCCGTGGCTACCTGGCTCTTGCGTTGGCTCCTCACCACCAATGGCCACCATCTTTCGCCCTTACCCTATCTTCTTCCAGGCAAGACTGATAACGAGACTATATATCAACAGTCCAACACATTCAACTATAAACCATTAATCATTGGCTCTTTTGTTCAGCTCCCATTAACCTTCTCTTTCTATTCGGTTAATGCTTTATGTTCCCAAATGCTTATAAAGCAAATGTGTTGCTGGGGTTGTACAGAACATAATGGCCACCCAAGCTATACACCAACAATCATCATCTGCATCAACAGACCAATCATTTGTCAGTATCAATTCACCCACATTTTGTTCAGTGTTTTGTCTCGACCATGAAACTGGATTTCTTTAATCACCCTTTTTAATTCAGAAATGCAAAAACCAGTACACAAACAAACGGTGGCCTCTCTATTATAATGGAAATCTTGGATTTTTGTAAGGTGGTAGCCGAACACAGGCTGTCAAAAGTCTTATTCTAATAGAGGCCCATTTTGACTAAAAAAATGTATTTCAAAGAAACAAAGAGAACACCAGAGAAAGAAAAAACAGAACTTTTATTTAACCTTGGGGTTCAGAATTCACAGTCACTTTCAATCAAGGAATGTTTGTGGCCTCAACAAGATTCTTCTCTAACTGCAAAATGGAGAGATGGAGAGGAAGAGGGAGAGAGAGAGTAAAAGATGGTGGTCTGAAATTGTGAACGGGATTTGATTTTCTGACGAGACTCTTGGGTTTTGGATGCTTCCACATTTCTAAAATTAACTCTGTACAGCCAAATCCAAACAGAAATTCTACCACATTTCCCCAAAATAGAACACTCATATCTACATCAAAAAATCTATCATATTCTAAAAAAATCGTCACAGAATGGCAACAGATTTGAGCCAAAGAAATTTTTTTTTTTCCAATTTTGGATATTTCTAAAACTAAATTTGGAAAATTCCAAAATTTAACTGAGAACGCTGTCAGAGAAATTAACTACACACACTTAAAGCAAGTCCAAAATTGCATCAATCAGAGACCACCATCAAAATTTAAAAATAGTAATAATCGTACAAAATTAAACTCCAGTGAAATAACATTGAGCATATCAGAAATAGATTTGCATTCTCAAAATTCAAAAGCGAAAATGTTAAAATTTCTCTCACCTCATGAAATCCGAGACCGCCATTGTTGGAAAACTTGGAGCTTTGACAAAATGATTGCTTTCTCTCAATCTCTGCGAGGACTGAGGAAGATGGGGCTCTACTCTACTAGGAGTGGTTATGGCGTCGACTTCTTTGTTAATTGTTAGTTGCTTTCGCAGCTACTCTGAAAATCATTACTGGCCTTTGAATAAAACTACCGCGCTAACGCGAACGAGTGGTTACCTGGTGGTGTCGAAATGACTGATTTGCCCTTGACACTGTACCTAATTTGCGTGGCAGCCACGGCTAAAGCATTGAAATAATGTTCACTGTAAATTCGGTGGCGCACATGACCCTTCTAACTTTAAAAGTAGAACTCCAAAAAAACCTTTCGACCGTCCACGTTAAACCAAAATTAAAAAATTTAACATTAATAAAATAACATATTCATAATATTGGACTGAAAATTTAAAAGTAAAAAAGGAAAACATCTGGTTGATGGATTCAATTTGACGTAACAGAAGAATTTATAAATTCCTAGTAGTATAAATAAATAAATACTACGTAGAACTTTTATGAGAATGATTGAGAGTAGTTTATTCATCGATAAATTATAACATATAATAATTTTGTTAAATGTGAGAAATATGCGTCATACACAAATTAATTGAGAATAGTGTATTCATTGATAAATTATAACATATAATAATTTCACCAAATATGAGAAATACGTGTCATACACGTGGTGTCGAGCACTCGGAGGCAAACATGGAAAGTTTACTTATGCATAATGAACCCTTATTAGCCCTTGTTGTTACTACTTGATTTTTGATATTACAAAGTCATATATCACTATAGCTTTGACTTTTCATAAGCTCTCTTAATTAGTCTTCGTTTAAAACCGTCCAATTATAATTTTTTGGTTATGAAAATGATCTTTAGTTCAACCCTTGACCATAAACTTCACCATCACATGAGCTAGGGTTTGTTGATGGAGCCCCTAGTTGTGTGACTGGTCTACTGTATTTATATATACAGAAGCAATATGTGTATTTATATCTCTGAAGAAAATATATATGAAGAAAAGCAGCTTACTGTGGCATGCGCGGCCATGCAAGCTTTTTATAATTAAAAATATATATATATATTAAGTCAGCTCAGCTGCTTCGAGGTTTTTATAATTTCCCCCTCTCCAAGAGTGAGGCAAACAAAAAGCTGCAAAACGAAGAGCATGGGGACCGCTTTACCTTTGACCAGAAAAAAAGAAGAAGAAGAAGAATAATGCAGCATGTATGTAGTGAGACAGCCCATGTGGAAGAAAAGCTGGAAAAAAAAAATTTCAGGACCTTTTTAGGATGATATGCTAAATCCACACGCATTACGGATTTTAAAATACGAACTTAAAATTTTACTTGAATTAGTAATTATTTCAAATCACTACATTATTTACTTAACATAAATATTAGTTCGTCCCTCCTTGATTAGCAAGACCCCATGCATTTGTCTCTTAGCTAAAAGACTCTAAACAATTAATTAATTAAAAACATATGAAAAGTAAAAAGAAATTAATTAAATTAATTAAAATGGAATGGAAGGCCCAAATAAAATCTATGAGACTCAGAATGTGCATGCAAATTCATTCGACCAGAAGAAGAAGGCATTGCATTGCATGTGCAGTGGTACCATATTCTTGCCGACAGTGATATTTGTTTATTTTTAGCTCTCATTTCATTTGGGCCACTTTTTGTAATTTCTTTGTTTTTGTTTTTCTCTTTGTCAGTGCTGAAAAAAAAAAACACAAAAGAAGCTAGTTTTTTAAAAGCGATTTATTTTCTTTGTCATGAAATCTGGATTTAATTTTGGTTGTGGTTCCAGCGGGGACATTTATGCACGCATGTTCGAGTTTTTAACAGAAAATTGTATATAAATTATTTTTAAACCCATCAGATTCATATTCGATAAATAATAAATAATAAATAAACTACATGGAGTAGTTTATAGAAAATATCCCATTCCGTTTCCTTTTAGACCTCGTATTTTGAAGTTTTGAACCCCTTTTTTTCTCGTTTAATTAGAAAATAGGAGTGCCAGTAGTTTCTGTTGAACTTTAGACTAGTCTAGACTGGACTAGCATAATGCTTATATTTTGTGTGCATTCAAGACATAATAAATATATGTTGTTTAACTTTGAGGAAGAATGAGGACTATCTAGAAGAGGTTAATGACTAAAACTTATCCATCATAATCCCCCGATAATACTCCTTCTTCCTCCAAAATTAGACAACAATATCTATATTATGCCTTGATTGTTAATCAATTCCGTTCTAGTCTAAAACTATGAAACAAGCCTCAAGCGTCATGCCTTGAAAAATAACATATATCTATTAAACACCATTAATTGACAAACCTGAAGTAAATTAGCAATGATAGTTTGGCACCTAAAGTAAATTAGCAATTATTTGACAAACCATTATTTGGCACCTAACAATGGTCTACGCATAATTAGCAATGATATTCGAGATAATCTCAACTAAGTGGACCTATGAAGACATGGAGTAATGACACGTGGTGGATTGTCATTTTCCAATTGTCCTACATTAATCTTGGATATAAAAAATCTTTAATTAATTCCTTGCACCTTCCCATGAGCGATGATAGAATGTCAGAGACACATATAGTTTAAGAAACCTCAGACTTCTGTAGACTAGTTGAGATGAGTAACAAACACAAAAATCCATCTTACTTTTCCGAGATTAGAAAAATCTGTCCAGGATTGAAAACGAAAACCCAACTAATTCCAACACTCTTCTGAATGATTGTGGTAAATAATCAAGCTCATCCATACTCTGTCAATATATTAAAATTGGGCGGACATCATTTAACCAGCTTGCTATTTGTACCTTCCTAACTTCAAATCTAATTTTACCTGTTCCACTAGAAATTGGCTGCCAGTGAATTGGAATTGGGCATAATTAATGGCATCATTAGCCCATTACCTACTTCACCATATGAAATATATAAATAGGTTTATAATTGCGTCTGGATATCGAAATGAGAAAAGAACTATATATATATATATATGTCTGTTTCAACTAGAAAAAAGTAAATTATTTGGTTAAGGATGTCACTCCCAACCTAACCGCCAGTACATAGCAAAAACCTCTTCATATTTAATTTGATGGATGACTAGCGAACCTATTTATGATCAATTCCTAATATTCAAAATATCTTTTTATTTTACTAAAATGAAATTATCCCTAGTTAATGAAGTTCTATTAGGGATGCTTCAATTAAATTTCATCGTTGAAATTAATCAGTGGAGTATAGCTCAGTTAGTTGAACTTTTCTACCTCCATCCATGTGAACTGAGGTTCAAAATCTCTAGACACCCAATAAATATTTTGTGTGTAAACCCCCCTTTTCCAATTGCTTGTATTGAAAGAAAAATTCATCGTTGAAGGGTCTTTTATTCAACAAAAAAGAAAAGAAAAACAATATTGCAGGAGTCATTGAGTATGCGCTCATTACAAATGGGAGATCAAGTAACTGGGCCTACCAAAATAAAATACCAATAATAACAAAAGAAAACCCAAACAAGCAAATCGAATGGAAGAAAAAGAACCAGAAAAGCCCAAACCAAACGAATGAAAAAACCATTCTGGCCCATGCCGGTACAGCACCTCCGCCGCTGCTGGAGGCAAAAGAAATTAAGATTTTACCCGAGATATATGGTAAAATGCCGGCGGAGACTGTTTCAACTAGCCTCTACTGACAGGATTTTACACAAGATAATAAAAGATATATGGTAAAATGCTTGATGAGACCAAATTGGGTTACTCAGAATTTTTAAAAGATGACTGGGCTGCCGGAAAAAACAAACGTGTGGGTGAATTGGGATCCCATTATTTGCATTGGTTAAATTTAGGGCTCTTCACAATAATCCAAGTTAGGAATGTTTGTTAGCATGCTCTGCAAGTGACAAAGTCCAATAGAGCCAGCAAACAAGTACAAACATAGTTTATAGCAACCAAACCAGGCATAATGGATCTAAACTCATACAAACCAAAAGCCCAATGAGCACTTTCCCATTGTTTCTCAAACTAGACTGTTCAAACATGCATAACAAAATATAGAAAAGAGACAGAATATGAACACATTCAAAACATTTTGATTATCACCGTTCAAAAAGGCAGATCAATCTCTTGGTGAATGATATCTCATCCTATCTGTCTATTTTGGATTGTTGAGTTTACAGGAAGAAAAAAGGATGATAATGTCATGTGGGAGAGAGGAAACATCACAGAAACTTCTCAATATTTGGCATCTTTGTAGTTCCCTGGATTTACAAGCTTCTAAGAACTACCTGAAGTTCCAAGAAAAGGTTGGGTCAAAATGCACACTTGCCCCCATTTCATATTTTGGGTTTTTGCTTTAGGATACTAATCAAACTGTGTGTACCTTTGGACTTGAAATCAACCGCACAAAATGATTGATGATTAGGAAATACCTTGAGATAGTCTGCCTGATGAAAATTAAACAGTGGCTAATTACTGTGATGACAAGATTTAACATGTTAGAAAATGCACAGCCAAAAAGAAAAAGAAAAAAAAAAAAAGAGTACCCTTTTAATTGTGTTTAACACATTGTTGATGTGGCCTTCAAGGATATCACCACCCCTCCCAATATGTCAAGGTGGACAGTAGCTGTGAGGATGACTAAATTTAACTTTTCTGGTATGATCTGAGAGAATCTGCCAGGAAAGTTCCTCACAAGAGCAAAGAACAATGTGCAAAAATTTGAATTGAGCTCAAAAGATGCACCAAAGTGTGGCTTTATAAAAAGGCACCTCCCCTAGTCTTGTGATGCAGGGCATACAAGAAATCAAAGAGAGAATTCTAAGTGCAAGTAAGAGTCATAAGACTAAGAGTGTCAAATGGAGATTGAGGAGCTAAGCAACTGCGAGGCACTGCCTTTGCTCTCTTTAAATCATGTGTCTTTATTATGCAGATCGGTGTGGGATTCTTTGAGGTTCTATGAAGATGTCTTGGGCTTTGTTGTAATCAAACGCCCTTCTTCTTTCAACTTCAATGGAGCCTGGTTAGCTTTCTCTCTATCTGAACATGCTTTTTATAGTATGGAATGGTTTTTCATACGCAGCAAAGTTGAATATTTATGATTTTCTTGAAAAGAAAATGCATGCTTTTCCAAAGTTTGTTTAAAAGAAAATAACAAATCAATCTGTCTCTGACCTTGTGTAGGTTGTATAACTATGGGATCGGGATACACTTGATTGAAAGTCCAGCCATGGAAGACTATGAATCTCGGCCAATCAATCCCAAGGACAACCACATCTCCTTCCAAGTAAGAGCTGCACCGGTACTTGTGGAACCAGTAATGTTATTTGTGGTCAAATATAACAAATATGTTTTGGTTATGATCATGCAGTGCACTGATGTTGGACTTGTTAAGAGGAGGCTGCAAGATATGGGGATGAGGTATGTGACAGCTGTGGTGGAGGATGATGGGGTCAAGGTCGACCAGGTGTTCTTCCATGACCCAGACGGGTATATGATCGAGCTCTGCAACTGCGAGAACATCCCAATCATTCCCATCTCTGCTTGTGCCTTCAAACCCAGAGGTAGTAGTTTCAAGAAGGCATCGATCACTAAGTGCGGATTCATGGAAACTGTCATGATGGAGAGCTTGAGCCTGGACATGATGAACTTCTCATTTTAAGTTTCAGAAAGAGTGATAAGTCTCACTCCTTTCTGTCAACTGGAAGAAAAATGTTGCAAATGTATTACAGGGTCTATATAGTGTGGTCTAGTGTCTTGGTCCAAAGACAAGTTGTATTGGTTTTCTACTGCTTGTAATAAAGAATTTGTGGGGAAGATTAAGTTGTACTGTGTGTATGCTTATACTTAATCTCTTGAGGCCAATATGTGCCATGTGATTAAGCTCATATTATTGAAGCAAGAAACTCCTTAATATAGTTTGAGTTAATTTGGCCATGTGTAGTTCAATATATATCCTACTGATTTCGCTCTTTCTTCACTAATTCAAGTTTCAAGTTTAAATGTTTATACACATGGAAACAAAAAATTGAGTTAAAAGGCATTATGGATACAGGACGCTTTAAGATAAAGGTTGGATGGTAGATGGATAAAAAAGTTTTGAAGATACCTATCTTTGTGCTTGACTGGAAATGTTTCTACAAATAAACCATTTGAATTAAGCTCTTTAATATCAACCTTGACACATACATCTTAGCTCTTCAAGCACTTTCTGGCTTTGCAATTTGTTTGTACCAGATACTGCAGAAAATCTGCTAACCAGGGAACAAGATGTTCCAAGTACATCAAGCGCTGAACAAAGCTTTGTCTATGCTCCGTAGGGAACTAGTCTCTGAAGGTCAATATAACCTCAAATATTGTTGCCTCTATACATCATCATCCTTGTTATAGTCTTCTGAAAGAAGACTGAGAGTTACATCACAAGTTATACCGTCCTCCAACTTTGTGACAGTTTACGCCTCTGCTGTAGTCAACCACCA
The DNA here is from genome assembly GCF_902201215.1 of Prunus dulcis. Lineage (NCBI taxonomy): Eukaryota > Viridiplantae > Streptophyta > Magnoliopsida > Rosales > Rosaceae > Prunus > Prunus dulcis. The sequence goes on along the minus strand of NC_047656.1, from coordinate 15,792,094 downwards.
CAACATTGAATCGCGATAATAATATTAACTGAATAGGTGGAGGTGGGAGAAGGGACAAGAGTGCATTTTGCAACCAATGAATGATGTTTTTCCTCTTTCATCCATCACATATTGATTACTTGCAGATGTGGATACATGCATGGCCCCTTCACATCAAAGAAACATTTTGATTATGGTGAGAGTGAAACCAATTCAATTTCTCATTTCGATGATTAAAAGCTAGAGATGTTATACAGGTGTCCCTCTATATCAGGAAGAAAACCTTTCTCCATCATTTCTTCTTTTACTATTTCATATGTAGTACGATTTGGGACCAAACCTTTCTCCAGCATCTCATTGAGAAGCTCATTTGCAACTTTAAGCTTTCCCTTCATACAATGTCCCTTGATCAACACATTGTATGTTACTATATTTGCCCGCTTCCCTTCTTTCTCCATCTGTAACCTCACATTCAAAGCTGCCTTCAGGTTTCCTTCCCTGCAATAGCCATCCATCAAAGTATTGTACGTCACGTGGCTAGGACTCAAACCTTTTTTAAACATCTCATTCAAGAGCCTTTCTGCCTTTCTTGACTCCCCTTCTTTGCACAATGCATCTATTAATAAATTATACGTTATGGGATCAGCTTTCAAGCCCCTAACCTCCATTTCATGCAAGAACTTCCTAGCTAATTCCATGTTTCCCTGCCTACAGAAACAAGCAATCCAGCAGTTAAACGTCGAAGTGTTTGGGGAAACCCTTCTCTCTAACATTGAATTATGCAATGCGTATGCTTCCTCCATCATTCCATGCTTACAGTAAGCATCAATTAGCGTATTATATGTTATAGCATTGGGCACCAGGCCTCCATTCATAATGTCATCAAACAACTCTTTAGCTTCCTTCATCATCTTCTTTTTGCAGAACCCATTTATGAGTGCATTGTAGGTAACTATATTTGGCTTCAAACCCAAGCCAAGCATTTCATCCTGCAAACCACAAGCCTCGTCAAGCTTCCCATTACAGCATAACCCATTAATCAGAGAATTATATGTAATCACATTCGGTTTCAAACCCTGCTTCATTTCCTCAAACACCTTAACCGCAGAAGCTACATTTTCATCTTTACAGAACCCATCAATCAAAATATTAAAAGTAATCTCATTCGGGTGAACATTATTTGCCACCATCTCCTTCAAAATGGCATCAGCTTTGTGCATCTTCCCCAATCCACCTTTTTTGCAATACCCGTCAATAAGAGTATTATAAGTAACCACATTTGGTGAAATCCCCCAAGCTTTCATGTCATTAGTAACATCCCTTGCCTTGTTCAATTTCCCAACTTTACACAAACCATTAATCACAATACTGAAAGTGAACAAATCAGCCTCTATCCTCCTCCTAACCATCTCTTTGTACACATATTCAACATACCCAATTTCATTTTCCTTCACCAAAGCACTCAACAAAGGGTTACAAGACAAAACTGACAACTTAAACCCGTAATCACCAGCTCTCTGAAATGCTTCAAAACCCAAACGGGTCTTCATATTTTTCACATATGCCAGCACCAACATATCAATTATAACAGAATTTGCACAGAACTGGTTGCCACACATTGAAAGCATGTGAAAAATTGAAGAATTCGAATGCTTTTCATTGTTTCTAACAAATCCATCTAAGAAAGCTCTGATCTTTGAGTATTTTTTTGCATTTGCTAGGGAGTGCAAAAGTCTACAAGTGAGTTCAAGAGGGTGTGTAACATTGAAATTCTTCTGCGACCAACTAAAGTACCTGAGTATCAGAACTGGGTCAGCTCCTGCATCAAACAGTTGGTGAAGAACCGCGATAAAGTTCGAGTCTTTGAGGTGGGTTTTCAGCTCTGACCAATGTTGCTTTGCTATGAGCTCTGAAATGATTGGAAGGCTGAAGGGCTGTGAGCTTGGAATTGTGGAGATGGAAATTAAGGAACAGAGTCTGATGCAGGTTCGACGATGTCCCTGAACGTGGACTCTGGCCTGGAGGCATGAGGAGGAGGACGAGAGGAGTTTCAGCATTTTCAGTGGCGGTACAATTGAAATTGGAGGTCAAAATTGGAATTTAATTTAGGGTACGAGTTTGCTTGTAGACCACTGGTTTCTCTGTGTATGGGAAAACGGCCATTTCTGCGACTGTGGAGTTCTTGAGAGAGGAGTCAGTGACTGCCGCCTTTTTTAACGACTGTCGGACCGTAAACGGGCCGGCTCGAACCTAGGAATTGAGCCCCTTCACTTTAATTTTTTTAAATTTAAATTTCTTATGTTTCAAAGTTCTCAAATATCTCTAAAAAGGTTATTGCATATATGAAATTCCGAATTTATTATTATTATTTTTGGTTTGTACAAAGGAGACTTCTCTCATATTATATTCTACAAAAATTAGGAGACCCAACTCTCAACCACAGGAACATACCGTAGAGAAAAAGTAAAATAAAATTCAACACACCAAACCAATTTTTGTTTGATTAACATAACTTATTTGGTGAAAAATCACAAGTATATTAAAGAGAATTTAGATATGTTGTAGAAAATACAAGTGATAAATTACAAGGTAGTTTTCTCACATACACTATTAAAGTGTCATGGGATTTGATAAGAGACTACTAATATACAAGTTAGATTATTTTTTACTAGCTAGATTCCGTTGACAGATATGTTGTAGAATTAAGTAGAATATTTATACAACTCATTTTCTGCTGTAAATTTTTTTTTTTCCTTCCCAAATGCTGTAAATACCTTTTGAGTTGCCAGATCCTCAAGGGACATGAATACTTAGCATTCATGGTGTCACGTCTTCCCGTCCACTCAGATTATCATCCTTCCATATATATGACCGTTTTAGGTACGGATAGATAGATATATATGTAAAGGGCCCCAAAGATGCTCTGTGAACGGCAGGGCGTTGGTTGAGCTTGAGAGCTGTAAAACGAAATGGGAGAGCAAAGAGAGACCATGAAAACAAGCAAGTAACAATATTTACCAGAAGGAAATGGACCCCACGTCAGATATGCATCTGGTGGGTGAGAAGAGCCCGAGAGCCACCATCGAATATCAACCCCACTCTGCCTCTTTAAACTTGTGGCCAAGGTGTGAGCTTTGAGCTTTGGGAGAGACAGAGAGAGAGCCTTTTGAGTTTGAGGAGCCAACAAAGTTGACAAACCCCAAGAACGTATTTATGATATCTGTTTCTTATCAAATTTCCCATATCAAATTTCTATTATATAGTTTGTTTGTTTGTTTGATTGTTTATATTATTATTCTTTGTCTTCTCGAATCTCCCCAACAAACGCCTACCCAACCAAACATAACCCACTTTTATCTCTCTCTAATCCTTTTTCCTGTTCCTAGTCCTTCCCCTCATTATTGACTTTGTGACTGGCCTCAACCAGAGTGTGAGTTTGATATCAGCGTTTCTTTGATAAATCCCAAATCACCAACACAAGTAGATTTTGGTGAATTGCTGCTTTAGTTTGTTGTATATGGCTTTTTGATTAGATGTGAGGTTAGCATGTGTGCTATCTTATATGTGTTAGTTGGGTAGAAATATGAGAGTAGTCGAAGGGGCTAATCATGCGAACACTTTGTGACTCTTGTGAAAGCGCAGCTGCAATTGTATTTTGCGCTGCGGACGAGGCTGCTCTTTGCCCTGCCTGTGATGAGAAGGTTTGCTTCTTTACCATTTGGCTCTTAATTTTCTATAGTAACCAATTGGCAGATTCGTATGTTAAAGCCCAAACTCTAGGGGAAAGGGAACTGCTTGTTTTTTTTTTAGTACAAGTGATAGTCTAAACTAGAGGGGAGGGGTTTTCTTACACACACAACCAAGATGTCATGGGGTTTGAACCTGAGACCCCCTTGGCTGTTTTTCATATGTTTAATTTACTGGGTGCAAGTTGAACCCCATATGCTGTTGGGTTGTTATGTATAGTCAGGTGGGTTTATATTTATAGCTCTCCTTTACTTGCTGGTTGAATTGTTAGTTGCTTCCATGCTTAACTAACATGAGTTTAAGAAGTTTTTGGAGCAAACATTTGCGTTGGTTGTATTGCTAGAACCTTGTAATTTCTTGTTTCCTCTGTTGTTTACTTTCCTTTTGTCTTTCCCACATTGCATATATCCTTTTCAATTAAAAATTACTTTTGGAAATAGCTTAGTGACTGAGAATGGTTACATAATTTCCTGGAAGAGAAAGTTTTGTTTGTTTGTCCATATTCAGTGGAAATAGCTTATGGTTAATGCTCGCATTACATAACAGGTTTTTTCTGAAAGAGCTTTTCATAACTGGTCAAAAGTTTTGGAATTTAGTTTGTTTTCATTCTTCTGCATTCTCTGGTTTACATCTTTTAGCAATGCTTTAAACTGTTGATGGGTTGGCAGGTCCACATGTGCAATAAGCTTGCTAGCCGACATGTACGGGTTGGTCTTGCAACTCCCAGTGAAGTTCCCCGGTGTGATATCTGTGAAAATGCACCTGGTATGCTGACCTTTTTTTGTTTTCGTTTTTTGGCTTGTATATTTTCCTGTTGATATGTCTTTATGTTAATGGAAAATAAGAAAAGAAAACGAATTCACACTTACTCTATCTTCTTGGAAACTGCATGTAGCTTTCTTTTATTGCGAGATAGATGGAAGTTCCCTTTGTTTGCAATGTGATATGGTTGTTCATGTTGGAGGCAAAAGAACACATGGAAGATATCTTGTACTTAGGCAGAGAGTTGAGGTTTGTTAATCCTTCTTACCAAGAACTGGTTTTTTCTTCTTCTTCCAGCTGCTGCATTTGACTTAGTGTTCTACATGATTTGGTTGTTCTGTAGTTTCCAGGAGATAAACCTGGTAATGTTGATGACCCGGCTTCCCAACCCATTGATCCGGGTGAGACCAGAAGAGTACAACATCAGCCACCTAGAATGACAATAGGAGAGAACCAGCAAAAACACAGAGCGTCTCCTATTCGTATATCAGATGCCAATGCTGATGGGCATGTAAAGATGGATACTAAATTGATTGATTTGAACATGAAGCCTCATCGGATGCATGAACAAGCTTCAAATAAAGAGGTTAGAGTGTTTTCAGTGTTCACTGGTTAATAAATTGCAAGAACTAGATCATAGGTGCTTGTATGGGCATGAAAAGAGTCGTTAATAAATTGAAAAGTTTATCATTTACGTGCAAGTGAACTTAAAAAACAAGCTAGTTTAATTCATAAGCTAAGAAATTGAAGCTGGGAAGGCAGCTGAAATAGGAACTCCAACTTGATGTAAGAAGAAATTGAAGCCTGCTTAATTCATAAGTTGAGAATTATCTTTTTTCAGTATAAGAAGAAAAGAGTTCCCATTCCCTATATATCTATTCCCTTCTTGCATTTCATAAGTATATAAATGAGCACTTCAAGTTCTCATTGTATTATCTTCTTTTTGCTTTGAAGCTGAACTGAAAGATTGCAATTCTACAACCTTGGGCATAACTTAAACAGAACCATTCTCTCTCTAGGATATTCAATCAATGCATAACTTGTTGGCTTTTCATATTTTCAAACCATGTATTGATTAATTGTGATGCGTACCAGTACATTTAAGCAACAAGCATCTCTTGTTCTTAAACAGGACTAATGCAACATATCCGGAAGCATCGGCTCCTGCAGATTACTTCACCAGTTGCCTGAAGGGTGTTTCATCATATGCTTCGGTTATCTGCTGCTTCAAGTGGAGCTTTTAAGTAGGCATATGATCATTAAGGTTTGAAGAGTGTTCCCCATTATGTAGTTTAGTTGTGCAGGATATATAGTTGGAAAGCATCCATAACTTGCTTCAAAAGCAAAATATCATTATTTTGTTTTGTTTGTTTTGGAATTTTTGCAAGTACTCGTACAAAAATGAAAACTCTCTTGTAATGGCACTAAAAAATTTGAGAATTTTATTTTTTTCATAAAGTACATGCTGAATTCTTAGGAACTCGAAAACGGTTTGCTTAAAACTGCAAGCAGAGGAATATGAGACTAGAGCATACAACAATCTGAACAAAGGAATAATGGGTTTATGGAGGAATCTAAGAGTATCTCCAACCGAGGTGTCAAAAGTGCCACATAAACATTTAATAGCTAGAAATAACATCTTACATCACTCTAACCGATGCGTCAAAGTTGATGTGGAATGAAAGCTGGAGGTTGAGATGTTATTTTTGACATCCCAAAAGTAAGATGTCAAATGAATATTTTATTATTTTTCTTTTCTTTTCTTTTTAATTAAAAATAAATCAACACTAAAATGTAATAAAATAATAATTTAATTTGACATATCGGGTGGAGTGTAAAATGTCAAATTCACATCAGCCATCAAATTTAAATTTGATGTTTGATATTTGACATCTCCCCTGAAAATACTCAGGTTTAGCTTTGCACTTAATCAAAACTTAAAAATGATTGAGAGTGTTCTAATTTAACGTAACGTAATAATTCATTTGCTTCGAGCTAGGTGAAGGTGTAGTCTCATCTAAATCCATGATGTTTTCAATACTGAAAATTGGTACTTCTCCTCCGGAAGAGGTTCAAAGTTCGAATATCAAACTAAATGAAAGTGTTTTTAAATGGGAGAAGCATTTGGATTTTCAATGAAATTTTTGTGATGCTGGTGATCATCTCGTTCTTCATTTCCACACGAGACAACTGAATCAGAGTCAACGGCCCACAAAAGACTACCAAATTTTGGGCCGGTCCATCGGTTCTCCATAATAAACTGTAAAAACCGGCCCCTACCCAAATAAAACCCACAGGAAAGGCGTGTTTTCTGTGGAGATGAGACTTTGACTGAGGAACCACCGTGAATCAATCGGGACGACGATGAGGCGACTTCCGATGACGACGTCGTTCTCGTTCACGCTCTTGTTAACGACAACGTTTTGGACGCTCTTGTTAACGACGATGTTTTGGACGCTCTCATATGGCTTTGTGAGGCCAACTCTGCTTCAGCTTCAGAGCTTGTCCGGAAGCGGCAATTACTTGACGAAGGAGGAGCTCTGGTTCGATCAAACCCTAGACCACTTCTCTCCTTACGACCACCGCAGATTCCCCCTGCGCTACTATGAGTTTCTTGACTACTTCAGACCATCGGACGGTCCAATTTTTCTCAAAATTTGCGGAGAATCCGCATGCCCCGGTATAGCTAATGATTACCTAAGTGTAAGTTTTGATTTTTGATTTCTTCAAAAAGGTTATAAATTGGAAAAAAATCGTAACTTCTTGTAAAAATGTTGAAGTGAAATCTCGTTGTGCAGGTTTTGGCGAAGAAGTTTGGGGCAGCTTTGGTTTCGCCTGAGCATCGATACTATGGAAACAGTTCTCCTTTCAAATCACATACAACAGAGAACTTGAAGTATTTATCATCAAAGCAGGCGCTTTTCGATTTGGCTGTTTTCCGTCAGTTTTATCAGGCAAGCCCATCTTTCAATTTGTTGAATTTGATTGTCTTCAGTTAGAAAATGACCCAATTGAGCATGTAGTTTACTGGTTTTTTTCGTTTAATTATTTTTAGGAATCGTTAAATGTGAAGCTGAATAAAACCAAGGAAAATCCGTGGTTCATATTTGGTGTCTCGTACTCCGGAGCTATGAGTGCATGGTTTCGACTCAAGTTTCCTCATTTAACATGTGGAAGTCTTGCAAGTTCTGCAGTTGTTCAAGCTGTTTATAACTTCCCTGAATTTGACCAGCAGGTGACTACAATGTTAATAGGTTTCTTTCCCCTTTAACATGAGAATGAGATTGTATTTCTGTGGTCTCTGCCTCAACCCGGTTGCTCTTAACTTCAATCCTATCCAAATGCAGATTGGTGAGTCTGCCGGTCCGGAATGTAAAGCTGCACTACAAGAAACTACTCGTCTTGTTGAAGGAAGGCTTGCAACCAACGGGAAAGCAGTAAAGGCGTTGTTTGGTGCAACCCAGGTTGGATTTTTCATCCCTTCCATTCATCATTTGTAAATCATGATATACTTTCAAAGCATGACTCTAGTTTCACACCGGTAGGATTTTTTTTAATACTATCCACCTCGCATCTTGACCTTAACTCTGTTTGCAGCTTGATATTGAAGGTGATTTCTTTTATTTTCTGGCGGATGCTGCTGTTGTAGCGGTAAATATTACTTCTTTCTTAGTTTTATCAATCAGTTTTCAGTTTCTCAAATTAGTGATTATTATTTGTTTGAACATTTACAGTTTCAATATGGAAATCCAGATAAGTTATGCTCCCCTCTTGTTCAAGCAAAGAACAATGGAGAGGATTTAGTGGTATGTTCCTCTTCTTTCCATTCCGTTTGGTTCTTTAATTGAAGCAATCATGGTCCATTGTGTTCTATCTTGCAGTGTCCAAATGAATTACCTCTTTATGCAATATTTCTAATTTCAACTCTTGTGGTAGCATGAAATTTCTATAGCACATTTCCTCTGTTTAGTTTTTAATATGAATTCATTGTTTATGCTGTATTTTTTTTATAAAAAATTCTAACTTCCCAATGAGAGTAAAAGAAAAAAAAGAAGAAGAAGATTGTTTTAACTTGGTAAGTTGTAAGCGGTGCTAATCATCTGGTTCTTGACCTTATGCTTCATGAAGAACGAAGATGCATGTATCATTTTTCTCTAAATGTCTAATATTTCTAATGAAAAAAAGTAATCTCCTTGTAGGATGCGTATGCCAAATACGTTAAAGAGTACTACCTTGGAAGTTTTGGCGCTGACGTTGAAACATATAATCAGAAACACTTGAAGAACACTTCTGTTAGTGGGGGCAGTTCTGATCGGTTGTGGTGGTTCCAAGTTTGTACTGAAGTTGCATATTTTCAGGTGGCACCTGCAAATGATAGCATCCGGTCTTCAAAAGTCGACACAAGGTATGTTTCTGAAAATGCTTTGATCGAAGTATTACATTTTTATTATTTCTACTTTGTAGCGCGTCTAGGCATCTCTGGTTGATAGTTTTTCATTGTTGCAGATACCATTTAGACCTTTGTAAGAATGTTTTTGGAGAGGGTGTCTATCCTGATGTTGTTGCAACAAATATATACTATGGAGGCAAAAAAATTGCAGGTCAAACTTTTCCCAGTAATTATATATTACTATTTAGTAGCATCATTTCTATCTACTCTTTCATTTTAGCTCTTAACCTTTATCACAATTTATTCATTTTCCTTATTTTTCTAAATAAAGACACGTCTGGGTATTTATCATTGGTTCACATGATCTTATGAAAAATGAATCTGCAGGTTCAAAAATAGTTTTTACAAATGGCTCACAGGATCCCTGGCGTCATGCATCCAAACAGACTTCATCTCCAGATAGTGAGTATCCTATTGCTTTGACGAGAAGTCTCATTATTGTTATCCTATGCTCTGATTTGAATTTTTTTGAACAATGTTGCTTTGTATCATGCTTGATATTCTAGACTAAATTGTACCCTGTCTTTTGTACCAAGAAGGAATTTTCACCTAATGAGTTTACTCTTAATACGTTACAGATCTAATCTTTGGACCACCAAATTTTGTTTGGATAGTTTCATCTGCAGCAGTTTTAAACTTGTAGTCTAAGGATATTGCACGTTTACTGTGCCTTTCACTTATTTTACATACTCTTGGATCTTTCTGTACTCTCGTTTCCTGAACTCATTGTTTGTAAAATAAACTTTCAGTGCCTTCCTACATCATCAATTGCCATAATTGTGGTCATGGAACTGATTTGAGAGGATGTCCTCAGTTTCCATTAACTCTTGAAGGTATGTATTATTTGTCTGTCTTTATGTTTGTTTTTATTTAGAATACAATTAGTTATGAAAATGCTAGCACAAGGTTTACTTATTATTAAGATGAAGGTTTGAAATTCCCCTTTGTGGAGCCAGTTTGGGATCATATTAAGTTTTCCAGATTGCTATTGGAGCCAGTTTGGGATTATATGTCCTTTGGTTAAATTTCTTCCATTTTTTTACTAATATAAAGCATGCATACCAGATTGCGACATTTAGTTTTGTGGTTCTGGGTGCAGACGTGGTATGGGATGTCAATTCCCTTGTGTTTGTTGTGTGTTGCCCCTCCTCCCCAACCACCTTTCTCTGTATATTTGCAAGGAAAAGAACAAGGATGAAAGAAAAAAATGCACAAAAATACGGAAATGGAAAAACTACCTAGTAGCCGAATATTTTTGCCAAGTTAAGAAATTTCTCAATTTGAAGTTTATCCCTGGTTGAAGAAGAAAATTGTGGAGTAGCTGGGTTTTGTTATGAACATGCACTTTTTAATTTTAGCAGCCATTGGAAGTTTCCCATGTTTATAAAGGGCGTTAAATGCGCCTCAACGTTGGATACTTTGGGTCCGAACATGATTTTCACGGATGGATGTTCTTGTTGATAATTTTCCCATTCTGATGTTGTATTTATTAGAATCCATGACTTCTCCGTTTCAGGCAGTTCCCAGAACTGCAGCAACCCTGATGCAGTCAACAAAGTAAGGCAGCAACTTGTAGAACACATTGACTTGTGGCTGTCTGAATGCCACGAATCTGGTAGGAGCTACATGTAATATACTTTACGTGATGTGCGATGTGTTTGTATAACTAATCTTATATCTCACCTCTACCTTCTCAACAGATGTTTAATTATTAATCTAGCAAGGATAATCGAAGTATGTACACAGATCGTATGTATAGGTATAAAGTCCTTTTCTTTTGGTACTTCCATGTTATTGCAACATCAATGAAAAACTTACGAGACTTTTGCCGTTGGGGCATATGTATTATTTATGTTTTTCATTTTACATTTTTAACAACTCATTGTTGCATCGGTCTTCCTTTTCCTCTTCCAAATCCACCCCCACCAATTTTGTTTACATTGTGGTCGTCCATTTTTTGCCTCTTTGCTTCTTGATTTTCAATCTTATCAGCCTCTTCCTCTGTTTCATCGTTCTCGACCTTATTATGTTTGAGGAAATTAGCAAGTCTGTCAAGAGCAACATCAACATCATCACTCTTCATGAGCTCCTCGGCAACCTCTGCTGGGGTGACCTTTGCGCTCTCTATCAACCCTTCAATCTCTCCCCAAAGCCGATGATGGTGGTTGTCGCCATGGAAGCCAAGGTAGTTAGAGGCCAAGATCCTGAGCCCACTTGTGGTGCAATAGGACATGTGAATGTGGATGTCCATTCGACCAGGACGCAGCAAAGCTGGGTCAAGTCTATCCTTGTGGTTTGTGGTGAACACAACGATTCTCTCATCACCACAGCTTGACCACAAACCATCTATAAAATTCAGTAGGCCTGAGAGAGTCAACTGCAATTGAATAGATCCGCTTTAGAAACTCATTATATTATGCACAAAACGTAAAATATAAAATAAATAGAGCACTGAGCACTGACCCTGTTGTTAGATTGTTGTTGATGCACAAAATGCTGCTGCTCATTGAACTGCCGGTCGTGCATTTCCAGACTGCAATCAATGTCCTCAATCACCAAAATCGAACGGTTGGTAGTGGACAGCAATATCCTCCTCAGATCATAGTTGCTGTGAATACTGGTGAGCTCCAAATCATACACATCAAACTTGAGATAATTAGCCATGGCCGCAATCAAGCTCGATTTTCCAGTGCCAGGAGGGCCATACAACAAGTAGCCTCTTTTCCAAGCCTTGCCCACTTTCTTATAAAACTCCCTCCTCTTCACAAACCTGTCCATGTCCTCTACAATGGCTCTCTTAAGCTCCGGCTCCATGGCCATCGTTTCAAATGTAGCTGGGTGCTCCAGATTTACAGAACCCCAAATGCTCGAACCCATGCCGTTCTCGTCATCACCCAAGCATGGATCTCGGGTGTAAAGTTTCACGACTTTTTCTTTCTGTTTGATTGCATTGGCCTGAGCAAACACATGAGGCAAGTAAAAGTCAACCACTTTGTCTTTGTGTTTCTTGTGGAATGTTAGCTCAAAGCAACGACGCTTTTCGCTAGACTGGTTGTTGTTGTGACGGCGGAGGCTGTGGTTTTGGGATTCGGACCGTTGATCGGAGGAGCAGACGTAACGCCATGTTAGTTTAACGTTGTCAAATGTGTCGTTGACTTGTTGGCCTTGGTCAATGGAAATGCTGATGGTCTTCTTTCGAGGGGTTTTGCTGACCCGTAGACGTTCGGTCAACGGACTGATCTTGGTCCGGAGGTAGAGCTCGGCAGCGTCATAGACTTGGTTGCGTGTCATGCCGGAGTGCTCGTCGATAATGAGAGTGAGGTGGGGGGAGAGAGGGGTAAAAATGTAGCTGAGGCTTGAGTAGATGTAGGAGTGGAGCTGGCGGGGGATGAGCTGGTCTGTCATGGAACGGACCAGCATCATGGAGGCTGCAAAGGAGGCGTAGGCTGAGAAGAGAGTGGATGCTGTTGTGGGTGCATCTTTGAGGCTAAACATTGTGGTCAACTCTTTTTGACTTCAATTGGTTGAGCTGGAGTTGGGAGGTGGAGAAAGCTGAGGGGGGAGAGGAGTTTTATAATGAGTTGGAAGAGTGGGAAACTTGGGCAGCAAGGAAAAAGATGTTGCAAGCTGTTCAAGTTTCAAAGAGTTTTCTCTGTGCTTTAGAAGGTTCCTATTCATTTGTGAAGTCAAAAGTCAACACCCCATATGGTTTGCACAAAAGAATATGTGGGGATAATGGGGATAAATGCAAGCTATGAATGAAGATGGTATAAGCTAAGGGTCCCATAGTCTATTAGGTTAAGGACCAAACTGATGCGTTGCCCAAAAAATTAAGGACAACCGTTTGTGATAAAAACCCTTTATATTAATCTCAATCTCGTAAACAACTTGATTTACATGGTTAATTGGAGGATTTAGCAGCTAGTCTAAGCCTAGTAAACGTAGCCCTTGACAAACATGCCTTGCTTTGATTCCTCAGACTCCCCTTCACCTGTGTATTTTCCAAGCTGAGCAAGAGAGTTGGCCTTTGCCCTGACTAGCAGAGCTTCTTGAGCCTCCTCCACATTCTCAGGTCTTCCTCCCCACTTCTTAAGGCAAGTGTTTTGGAGGGCTCTTGCATATGAGAACGATATGTGCCATGGGTTGGGAGCTTGGTTCATTGCATTCAGGTTCAATGTAGCCTCTACCTCTGACTGCCCACCAGACAAAAACTGCACAATCAAAGCATGAGTTCCACAAAATTAGAAGCAACCAAAATAGATTTCAAAGAACAAAGTTTTAGCCTTTAAGCTTCCATTTAATTATCTTTTCAATATCAACTTCAAGGTACTATTTTAAGACAAAGAGTTATGGGGTGCTTGCCATGATTCCTGGGACGGCAGGGGGGATTCGTTGGCAAAGGAGCCTGAGGGTGTAGTCAGCAACTTGTTCTGGTGTGGCTCTGTCCTTGGCCTCTGCACCAGGAGTGACCATGCTTGGCTTGAGAAGGATGCCTTCAAACAAGACATTGTTCTGGGAGAGGTAGAAGAACACCTCTGCCCACACTTTCTTAGCCACTTCAAAGGTCCTGTCAATCCCATGATCTCCATCAAGCAAGATCTCTGGCTCAACAATTGGTACCAAACCATTGTCCTGTAAGGTCACATAGCAAAAATGTCCACCATTAAAAAAAAAAAGCCAACATAGACTGAAAAACAGAAACATACCAGAAAATTAGCTATTGGTTTCTATATCATTTTATTGTTACCTGAGAGACGGCAGCATAACGAGCCAAACCCCAGGCTGCTTCCTTCACAGCCAGTTCAGATGGGCCATTTGGAATGCTAATAACGGTTCGCCTATTCGATAAACAAGTAATTAAAAACATACATTTACTATACAAGTGAAACTCAAAGACAATTGCCAAAATGACCACAGAACAAGAAGAACAAATTGTTACTTCAAATGGTTTCAGAAAGAAGAAAAAAATTACTTCAAACTTGTGTAAAATAGAGCAACAACTATACTCTACCATTTTGCAAAACGAGCACCCTGTTGGTAATAAGCAGCAGAGCGAGAGGCAAGGCCATCAAGACCTTGGCACCATGACTCGTTGTTTGATCCGGCCAAAGGAACCAGACCCTGCAGTGCTCATCATCAAGCTTTCGATTGTAACACAATCAGAAAACATAACATGCCAGATATCTGGTACGAGAACGTTGTTTGGCTTACCTTGTCGACCTTAATGCCGGGGACAATGTTCTGCTCAACAAGCACATCAACAATTTTCCTGCCATCAGTTGTGGATTGGTAGAGTGTCTCCTCAAAGAGGATGGCACCTGAGATGTACTGCCCAAGCCCGGGAACTGTAACGAGCAGCGTCCGGTATGCCTGGCGATTAGCCTCAGTGTTTTCCAGTCCAATGGAGGCAAGTCTTTTCCCACAAGTAGCATTTGATTCATCCATGGCCAGAATTCCACGCCCCGGAGACGCAACAGTTTTCTACAAACCATCCAAACAAAATTCATACACTGAAAATTTGCTAAAAACAACAAAGCCATTTCGAACTGAAAATACGTACTGCGGTTTTGACAAGCTCATCAGCATATGAGCTGGTAGCTCTCACAGTAAGAGCAGAAGAGGCAACTGGGTTGCATCTGACCACAGAGGCTGAAGGTTGGGGAAGAGCTTGGCCCTTCAGCCATTCTGGCTTGCCTAAAACTGGGGCTGACTTGAGAAGAGAAGCAGAGGCCATTGTCCCCTAAAAGTATCTGATATAAAGACTTCTTGTTGTTCTCTGTTATTCTCTCCCTGTCACAAGCTCTCTGTTTTTTGGCTTCTCTTTCACACAAGGATTTGGTGTAAATTTACTGTATTTATAGTTGCAGGGCTTTGCCATGAGATATGTGGTTTGAGGCTGTGATGCATTTGCCAATGAGTGATTGCCTGGTGGGGGAGACAAGTTGTCTACTTGGCATGCCATGGCTTGGTTGTACAAATTCATGGCTTTTTTTTTTTTGGTCAGGAATTCATGGCTGGGTTTACGCAACTTTGTGAAACCAGAAATAATGAAATTGATTATAAGCCAAAGATTTTTTTTACTTCTATTTTCTTCTTTGCTTTTTTTTTTTTTTTTTGGTTGTCGAATTTCTTCTTTGCCTTTTAGCCTTAACACAATACAGAAGAATAAAGAAAAGAAAATTATTAATTCCAATTTACCAAATTTTCTACTGTATTTTCCTTTATTACATATGAAATAAGTTTCAACAAGTTCTAATTATCTACATAGTTCCACAGTTGCGATTTACTTTTGGCCAGAATCCTTACTACATGTTTTTTTTTTTTTTCCTTTGAACCAGTATTTTCGATGAAATTCAAAAAATGATTTTAGGAGCAATAGTGCCTGAACTTGTGATCGATTCGCATTTTGGTCCTTGAAACTCATGGGTTCATAGTCCAAAAGATCTTGCAATTGTAGGCCTGTAGATTTACAACATAATAAGTTGGGGAAAAAACACATCACAACTCACCCAAAAGGACACGGGAAGATCTTTAGGGACAGGGTCCATGACCTGTCCTCAAGCATCTCCCCATCAAGATTTGGAAGAACTGGGAAGACTTGAAACCAAACCAATAAAAACCACTCAGTTTGCTGGGACACTTGCAGCTCAAGTGAATTGGAGGGTACACAAGTTCTATCATGTCCACCAATGTCCCATATACACAACTTGTCAGCCTATGTTTGCAGACAGATTTGATTCCCTCATTACAACAGGGTACACAGAATGCATACTTGAGGCTCCATTTATATAGAAACAAAGATAATTGATTGATTATAATAATTCAAAAAAAGGACACAAAAGGTCAATTGCTTAAACCGATCTCTTTCATCTAATTTTACACCCTTTCTCCAAACGATGGAAAACAAATATCTTCTAAAACTAGGAGCCTCGTCATCACAATTTGCCAGAATTATCAGCACTATCACTATAAAGGAGACACATGAGCTAAATCTCCGAGAAAATCTGTGGTTTCCAAATCCAACAAAATTGAGGTTTTCCTTAAGAACAGAAATTACTTCAGATAAGTAGACGAGACCCAGAGTAGGACGTAGGTTATCAACGAAGTTGTCACCTCAAAACTTCTTGGTCCTTTAAGTATGGGTGGAATCACAGACACCATCAAGAAGGTTCCCACGAGCCATGAGAAAACAAATGCTCCAGCACTGCACCAAAGCAAACATTTAATAGAAACCTTTTCACTGTTGCCACATTTCCTAGTTCGAACGTCGGAGGACTCAAAATACACAATTAAATTTGGCGTGAAAGAAGAGAATATGTCATCATTTTGGAATATTTAGCACGATTTGGTTCGTTTCAATAAGGTTATTCAAGAATACTGATGATACTAAAGTACTACAAATTCTGAGTGATGGGTCCTTACAAGAACTAGTGTGTTTTCAGAATCTTTTGTCAATACAGAAAAATTCAATCGTCCTGTATGGAAAAATCAATAGAAAATTATACAAATATACATAAATTATTTACATACCTGTAGAGCACAGCTCGTAATTTGCTCTTCAGCCTGTCATATACAAAGTAGATGGTAGCCAACAAGGAAATGGCTACCTGAAGGGTTGGACCCTCTTCGGTTGGAAATAGAACAGTGAGAGCTCCAAGCACGACAAATGCAATGGACGTTTTTATAATGAACTTTGTGGATGGAGTTCGAAACCTATTTCTCACCTCCTGCACAATACGAGACTGATTGACTTCCCTGACCTTTTTTTTAAAGTCAATTTTTGGGTTCTTTCTGTCATAAAACTGCTGCATGATTATTTTGTCATGTGCTGATTCAATTGCATCCACACTTGGTTTGTGACCTGCATACTGTCGGATAAGGAAGTTCCTTGCACCTTGGATCTCATCTTCAGAAGCCTCCCTGCTTATTCCAAGTCGTTTGTATGGGTCCCTCACATTAATCCTAGGAAAGATGGCTTTACTTGCAAAGGCAGTTAAGAACAAAAAAAGTTCAGAGAGCTAAAGATGCTACTTCATAAATTATAAGTATCTAACAGAAATGAATCAGGTCGACATTAATATATCAGTTCAATGAAATATTTCTAAACTAACCAAGTTACTGATGTCAAGCCTCCTAGAAATACATAAAAAAATGCTTTGGTTCGACTCGATTAGCAAATTTAGACACATCAAAGGCCGTAAGGTGACATCTATGTCATCCTCACAAATTCCAGTTTTCCACTCTATTGTGTGCAAGAAAGGCCGGTAAGGTGAAAGTTGAAGGACATGACACATGACTACATGAGCATCCAGACGTATATAAGATAGATATACAAAAGTACGGACACAGAGAAAAATTAAAGAAAAACACAACAGCCCCAAAAACAATAAGGTGAAACTTACCAGTTGGTTCATTTGGAATATCACCATAGGACGCATCCATGGCAAACTTAAGCAGATGTGTTTTTCGTGCATTCAATCTTTGTGTAAAACCAGTCCAATAACTTCTGTTTGATTGCAAAAGGAAACATAAATAAACCACATTGCAACCACTGTACTGAATTCGATAACCGATACCGCAAGAAGAGCTATACCTTTCCCCACGAAGTAGCTCATTCTTTCCTGCAGGCTTCCAACTATGAGGGAAATTTGAAACTCGCCCACATAGCGAACCGGAACTGCGTACTGGAATTTGGAAACAGCATCTGGAGGGACTACCAGTCAGTCCAGATACAGCAGTCATCTTTCTGATACTCACTGAAACCAAACCAAATAAACACAATCAATAAAACGGCACCCAGAAATTGCAAGTCTTCTTCTCTTTATAAGCAATTCAATCATTTTGTATGACATTTATAATAACATTCCAGCAGTATAAACCCAACAGGAAAATGCATTTGAATCATCATAGGCTGCCCAAATCCCTATTTTCTGTACTTGCAATGATTCAACTACGGAAACTCTTAGCTGGGGTTGAATTATTTTACAACTTTGAAGAAATTGTGAATTCTGGGTTTTGAGCCGTTTCCAGAGTTACCCTCATGCATTTTTTTAAATCAATTGGAATTCATAGAAGAAAAAAGAGGGACAGATATTGAGAAGAAAAATAGCATACCTGATGGGCTGATGGTGGAAGGTAAAAGGGATTGAAGAAGACTGTCTTGCGGTGGGTTTTGTAGCAGCGTCTACTACAACGGATAGGAAATTCACATAGAGAAGAGAAGGCTACACGCTAAAACCCTCCTTCGTTGCCGAAAAACAAAGATGGTACTGACGGACTATCGTATTTGGCTTGTTGAACGACAACAGATATAAGCAAAAAGCACGAAAAGAAAATCACAAATCCGTTGTAGTCTAGTTGGTCAGGATATTCGGCTCTCACCCGAAAGACCCGGGTTCAAGTCCCGGCAACGGAATTTTATTTTTTTCCAATGTGTTTTTTCCTTTTTTTTTCACCATTCCGATTGACAAAAGAATTGTGCATGGAAATTTGGGGAAATCCATACGTTTGAGTTATGTAATAATGTCGGAAAAGTCCCAGAAGAATGGCCATTAAACTCGTTACTAATACACGACACACAACCGGTTTAGCAATTTTCATTTTTTTTCTCCGATTAGATTCAATTGATTCAAACAATCGCAATTTTATCAGATTGATTTCATGAGAGCATTACGTAACTGGAAATAGCTGCAAACCCTTAAAAGAGTTTATTAATATATAAAAAATATATATATTTTTAAAAAGAAAAAGCGTTGGGCCCAGATGAAAATAGCAACTCAAATTGCTACTTGGCACGTGTAAATGAATCCCTATTTTTATGTTGATCATATGTACATTGATATTGTCATGCCCCATTGATTGGCAGGCAGAGCCGGTTACAAGAAATCTGGCACTACGGACAATCTTTGTAGGTTGCAAAAAAGGAAGTGGCGAACGATTGTGAGCTTCATCATACATACAATAAGGATTGAGCATACAAGAAGTTACAAACTTCCATTTTCAACCATTACAGAAGATAGTATTTACATGTTTTTACAGTACGATTTATTCTGTACAAGTCGATCTACATAACTGTGCAATTGTCATCACTCCCTGGCATTCTCACATTTGCTAACAGCATGAGCCGCTTTCACCGACAGTAAAAGTCCCACCTGTGTCCCCATGAAATGCCATCATCCAACTGGGCCAAACAAAAATCAAAACAATGAAGCAAGAGATACATTTATACCCCAAAAAGAAATTAAAAATAAAAATATAACCAGCCTTGTTGAAGATCATCTCATAGATGGAATATAACAATGCAGTCGTTTTCCAATGTGTAAGGGAACATGATATTACTAAGAATACCTGTAGAAGCAACAAAATCATGACTGGAAAAGAGTCACAGTTGCAATGTAACCATTCTTCATCACCTGTTGATTATCAACATGATATTTATTACCAATCATAAGCACAACCATAACAGGCGCACTAACTGGAAAAAAAACCGACTTGTGCAAATAATTGTTGCACTACGAAGAACTTCAAGTTGGCATATAAATTACAACTTTGTTTTCCGTATTACTGGGAAAAGGGGAATTGATTGAATCAAACATTCATCAACTCACCTCAAATGCCACATTTTGATAACCATATACAAAAGTAGATCCAAATGGATTGCTTGTAGAACCTTGTGTCTGGATGGCAGCTCGGCCACAGTCCCCGAGGATTTCCTACAAAGAGCATTCTTTTGTTACTAACATAACCCCAATCATGATCAATATACACTGAAAGGAATACACTGATGAAAGATGCCATCAAGGATACAATTAGGTTACCATGAGAAAGCTGTTACTATTGGAAAACAATGCAACAACTGTAACAGTCTGAAAAGGACTAGCCAATAGAACATTTACCTTCACTTGCTCCCACTTCGTGCTTGGTGTAATCCTGTGTTTGCAGTTATTTACCTCCTGAAAAGACCCCCTTACTGCGAGGATGAAAAAAAAAACATGCCATCAGTTTCAGTCCATAGATCCAACTGGAAACTTCAGAATCAGAAAAGGACTTACAGTCAGAAGCAAAGATGACAAAATTGCACTTTATGTATGAGTTGAAATCTGCATGACCAGGATAGTTTGTATGCAAAACAAACTTCTTGATTTTATGAGTCTGGAGACAAACAAAAGAGAAAAGTGATCTGCAAATGTCCGAGCACAAACATTATCATGCAAAACATCATCAATGTACATTCACAGCCAGAAGAATAAATGATACCTGCCCATCAAATAAAATGTCCAAACCACGGGTAAAGTAATTGTAGAAGTAATCGCCACACAGCGTTGTCCGTGGACGAGAGTCCAATCCAGAATGAATAACCATTTGGTCTACCTACACAGCAAACAGAATCAACAGTCACCAATATGACACATGCATTTAGAAAACATGCTTAGACGTAACACCAGCAATACCTGCTTTTGATGTATCCCACAAGGGCGACCCAATTCAGTCCAAACATCCTGTAAAAAAACAGGAAACTGTTACGCAGGACAAACAACAAAACAATGGCAGAATTTCCCAGCCAAAAAGAAAGACAAACTATAGCTTAACAGCAGGAGATCAAGAACTTGCCTGAGGCGATGCACCAAAAGGAATATTCTGACCACCAACATTAAAGTATAATTCTTCCCCTAGCTGGATAAAATAAAATTTGAATTGAATAACATCCAAGAACTACAGTCACCAGTTTCAAACAAGTACACTGAAATAATTTGCACGCGTAACATTGGGGCCCAATGGTAAACCACTCATGAAGGAAGCTACAAAGCAAAAGCCTTTGATCCTCTGAATCATGGTTTATAATCTCCATGATGCCCATCCTTCATGCTGGACAGTTGATGTAATAGGAGAAAACAAACCAGGGTTTAATGGAAATCATGCAGAGAAGATGGAGAAAGAAGTCAAACCTTAACATGCACCTCTTCCATATAGAGGCTGCCAATTGGTAATGGAGGAGCAGAAGCCTTATCCATCAAGGAACCCACACCAACTTTTTTATCAGTAGAACTGTCATAAATGGAGACACGGCACGTAACTGGTGTGGTTCCATCTGGAAACTCTAATGGTAATTCCGCTTTCATAATCAAAAGCAATAAAAATCAAGTTGTTAGAACTAGCAAAATCTGTAAAGCAAGAAACTATTGAGTAAAAAATGTCAGTACTATACCTTCTCCATCATGGCAGCAATCTGTATACTGGTTAGGAATTGGAAAAGCAAAGGAAAGTCCCTGACACAGCCATGGTTGGTAGAAACACAAAACAGATTCCATCTTGTAAGATGAGTGAATAAGGAGATAAAATAAAGAAATATGAAGATTAAGTAATTACATACTGGGTACAATAGAGTGTAGACACCTCTATCCTTGTCATAAATTCCAGGAAAGGTTGGCCCAAACAGTGCATATACAGCTACAAAAGTAGCTAGAGTAGATGGTCCCCTGAAAGCAGAAATGAAGTTCAATAATATACCTGATGGGATATAATAGAAAGCCTGAAGTAAAGTAACCCACCCAATCAAGGAAGTGGCATAGCGCATTTGAAGTCGTTTTATATCAAAAATCTCAACAAGACGCAGCCTCTGCAATAGAATTTCGAGTTAGCCAACCCTATCATAACATAAGACAGTTGAAGATATTATAATCCACAAAAACAATCCAAAAATACTGCCAATCCACGTACAAATTTGCCTGGCATATTACAAGAGAGAGCCCAGATACAACAATTAAAAGCATAACAATATCAAACTCTAAAGAGAAAATTAGCTGACTATCGTATAGTTCTTCTGAATTTCAAAAAGTCTTCAAGATTCTCTGTTTTTGATTATTAAATAAATCACTTGATGAAAGCAGATTATCTTTCCATTCATTTCAAAACGTCCATGATCCCTCTAATGCTTCATGGACTAGCCATGACATTCCACTCTTACATCCTACAAGATATTTTTTCTTATGTACCACTTAAGGTAACTTTCAACACACGGTATTAGCCACAACAACTAATATAACATAATTGGGTAGAGAAATCATGGATTTGCTATCAATATTTCCAATTTTAAATTGATGATACACGAGCAGATACCATAAGACTCGGCCACATGGCCATTAGTTAATAGCTCCATCATCCTAGTGGTCATATACTTATTCAACATCAGAGTAAACAAAGCATTACTAATATGTGTGAAAATGAATTTTCGATGAGCAAAAAAACAATGCACATGCAGGGAAGATAACAAATTAAATGTAAGTAAGGAAGAACACCTGTGACCAAGGATCAAACCGAAGATGAAAACCATGATCTGGAAAGCTGATAACAATATCCAACTTAAGAGGCTCCTGCATGGGAGAAGAATGGTAATAAGTGGTTGTTGGTATTTCAACACATACACCTTATGAATCATGGTGCTATTTGTCTGTTACGTAAATTTTGTGCATAAAGGTATCGTAGAGGAATAAAGCAAATCACAGCAGACGTAAAAGACAACAAAAAAATATTCTAAAAATGTGTGTCTACATTCAATTACACACGAAATAATGATATATAACTCGGTACAATGATCCAAACCTCATCATAATACTTCACGTGGACGACGTCATAAATGTTAGGCTGCTGCTCTATCTGAGCAAATGCTTCGCATATCGGCATTCCTGAAACAAACATTTTGAAGTAATTCCAAAAAATAAGCTGAGCTTGTAACACCAACGAATTTATATAAAAACAAAAACATACCAACGCAGATGTTCATACCAAATCTTTATAACATTAACTATTTGATTCTTAAAAACGCAATAAAACACATACTAAGTCTAGCAGAGTAACGTTGAAACCAAGGAAAGCATCTCAAATTCAACCTAAACTAAACCTAGCCAGATGTTAAATGCCTGATAAAACTCTCAAATATGGTAAAATGTAAATTGTCACATAAATGAAATAATCGCATGAACTAAGCCAAGCTAATTTACAAAACCGATCAGTTCCTTATAACAGTTCTAAGTTTCTAACCTTTTTCTCGGGATGAAATGAAATTGCACTAATTTGATTCGAATTTCAATTCCACAAAAAATACTCTTAACCCTAGGCTAAAAACTGAACAATTGTGAACATATTCGATGATTAAGATGGCAAATACATAAATTAATAGCAAATCACCGATAGAGAAGGGTCCGATTCCAAGGCCGGGGCGGAGATCGAGCACGATGGCGCCCATGGCCGTGCCCTCGCAGCGTCGTCGAGGTCTCTGCAACATACTGGTCCTAGCAAATGGGTTTTGGTTGGGGGGATGGTGACGAAGAAGATTGACTCCGTTACTTTCGCGAAAGGAACGCACAGGTGTTGAATGCTTAAATACGCCAAACCAAACGCTTCGCGGTGAATGCTTTGCCTCGCTGCACACGAAACATCAACTGTATTGAGTGATGGGCACCCAACAAAATTGGGCCCGGCATCCGTGTTTGGTTTTTCTTTTTTCTATTTTTGTGTATGCGCAATATTTGGTGTGTTTTTCCTTTTTCAGTTTTGTTAATTTGCCCCTCTTTCAACCGCGCAACATTAAAAGGAGGAATATCAATAAAAAAAATAGTTAGTTCATACATTTTTCTTTTAGGTAAAACTTAGGGGTGGACATCTTAAACCGAAATATCGAAATCGTATCCTAACCGCACCGTATCATACCGATTTTATACCGTTTCATTAGTTATGGGGGGATATTCGGTACCATACCGTATCGTACCAATATAGTATGGTATGGTAGCGATATCAAGATTTTGGTACCGGTCAATATCGTACCGTACTGAATAGTATAATTTTATATTTTTGTCATTTATGTTTAGATTGTGTTTGTATTTTTGTAAGCCATAAGGCATAATTTTAACTATTTTGGTTTGTAAGTCATAAGGCATAAGTTTTAACCATTTGAATTTGATGAATCTGTTGATGGATAAATATTGATTTGGTTGATTTGGATATTGAATATGTTGAATCTTTGAATTTGTAGCTTAGGCATCACTTATTTTGGTGTTGAATATTGAATTGGTCCATTTTTTAGTTGTATCATTTTGGTACCGAAATGGTACCGATACCGATTTGGCACGGTAAGGTACGGTACGAATTTTTGGCAAATCATAATCTCATACCGTACCATACCGATTTAAATTTTCGATATCGGTAGCGGTACAAGCTCAATACCGTACCATACCGTACCGTGCCCATCCCTAATAAAAACTAGTGATTAAAAATACAATGTAAAATAAGTTGCATTTTGATTTTTTCGTTTTTAGGTTCGGAAACGTTTTCAATGGGGGTTGTCTAACCAATCAATTGGGATAGGACATACAAAAGTATACATGATAGAGTTGTTAAATTTTTATACACACATAAAAAATCCATCAATTGACATGACGGACACAACTTTAAAACTGAAGTGAGATGCCATTTTAATTTATGAGGAGGGGCACTCGAACTTAAGCACGAGAAGGTAAGCTCACTGTTATAACCAACTGGTCTAACCCATATTTACAACTATAATGGAATTTCAGATAATATTGTATAAACAAAAAAAGGTGAAAACCTATCTATTAGTCTTTGTGGTCTCAAGTTTTGACTCATAGTTAGAGATTTGTAGTTTGAATTTGTGTTTCATGTATAAGTTTTGAGGTTTTTGCCCACTTTTGGAGTTCGAGGTCCCTAGCAGGGACGGATTCAAGATTTCAAAATGGTGTGGGTTAAATTTACCTTATATACAAACCTATAGAAAATTCAACAGTGCGATTGAATTTCATTGATAACAAAAAAATACACGGGGGACATAATGAGTCTTACCCCTCAAAATGCATCTAATGCAAAAAAACAAATACAAATAACACTTATATAATGTAAGAACCCAAAACAAAATATCTAGAAAAGAAAGGAAATATCTAAAAAGTAAAGAAAATATCTTTTAGCAAAAAGACGATTTTGCCCTCGAATATTTTAATAGGGAAAAATTTGACTTTTTGACCGGAAAAGAATTTGGGAATTCCGTTTACGCCGTTGCATAGAGCACGGCGAAACGAGTCCGTAGACACGGAGTAGACCCAAATCGGAGTTTTAACGAAGAAATTACGATCAAAACATCGCGAGGGGCAAAATCGTAATTTGGACAAAGTCAGATTTTTATCCCTGTTTCTCTCTCTCTCCCCGCGTCATTCTCTCTCCTCTCTCCCGATTGCACAGCCGATTCGACCCCCTCCCCTTCCAGCCGACCTAGCCGCCACCACACCGCGACTCGATCTCCGGCACCGGTCCCGTCCGAACCGCAGCTCACCCGCCGTCATTTCCCGACCAGCCCCAGCCCTGCGCACGTCGGATCCTGGCCGGAATCGCCCATTTTTGCCGTCGGTCGAGTTCGAATTTCCAGTCCTTCGATCTCCTCCGTTTCTCAACCAAATTAGTCGAGTGAAGTATGGATTTTCATCTATTTCTCGTGCTCTATCTGCTGGTTAACTGGGTTTAGATCAATTCAATCTCTAGGTTGTTCGATTTACAATTTGAAATTCGGCCGAACTTTGGCCGCCGTGATCGGGTATTTCCGGCCACTTTTTGGGGGTGGTCCAAGAACAAAAGTGACTCCAAATAGGGTGCTTTACCTAGGGTAGGAGTTTGGAGTCTCGGTTCCACGATTTTTCGGCACACCCGAATCGCTTTGGACACCCGACCTGCCCCGCGCGTGTGGCAGCGCGTGGGCCAGGGTGGTGGCATGGCTCTGGCCAGTTTTCAGGTCCTCATGTCGTCACGAGCGCGTGGGATTTTGCGGATCTCAATTCGGAGTCCGTTTGAGCCCCGAACGGATTTTCCATATCGCGCGATCCGTGGGTGCAGTGTCGTTTAACCGTTTGATCGCGTTGAATTTTGGATATGTCGGTCTACGTGATTTTAGGATCGCGTAGGATTCGACGGATCGAGAATCGGAGTCCCGGATACTCCGGAATCGCGAACCCTGGGGCTAGGGTTAGGGTTTTAAGCGATAACGCGATTGTGGCCGATCCGACCGTCCGATTCGGATCAAATTCGCAGAACTTGGTTCCCGTTGTATGAGAAACCTTCCGGGAAGCTCAGGTTGGCCATCGGACACCGTGGACCCTACAGGTCCCGGGTCGGCCGATCTGACGGTTTCTCGCTTAACAGAGTATCGGACCTTCCAAAATCGGTCCCAGTGTCAAAAAGGGCTAACGTGGGCATAGGAGTAACTTGAGATGAAATGCACGTATTTCTAGGAGCCGGGGGCAGGGTATTTAATTTAATTTTATTTATCCAGCAGTTGTTTAATTGATTATTCTTGATTAAGCAGGCGCCAGGAGTCCGGCTAATCAGCAGGAGGGACCCTCAAGAGGTCCAGCTAGCTCGGACCATCAGTGAGTGGACTTTCTTTCTCAAAAAGATTTTATAATTATATTTTATATTTGATCTTGAATAAGTGATTTCAGCATAAATTTTATGATGCAAATACCCTTATTTTATAAAATTAGACTAGCAGCAGATTTGTAATTTTGAGGCCAAATTAGTGGTTTAGTTCAGATTTACCAGAGTTCAGAGTAGATCAGTTTTTATCAGAAACAGTTATTTTAGACCACCATGTACCCGCCCTACATTTGGTGATTACCCAGAGTTGGACCGATGTCGACGGACATTCGGTCTGATTTCAGTTAGTCAGTGCACTTGACTTGCCTCACGAGTTCCGGGGACGCTCGGACAGTGAGTGCCAAGATTTGCGGCTCGGCAGACTTGGTGTCCCGAGACCTGTCAGGATTGCGGCTCGGCTGACTCTGTGTCCCCGAGACCTGCCAGGATAGTGGATCAGGCTGATTACGGTCCCCTGCATCCTGCCTGAGCGACTTGAGTGACTTGGTGTCACCGAGGACCTGCCGGCGGATCAGGCTGATCATAGTCCCCTGATTTCGCCAGTTTTCGGCTCGGGTAGCCTGTGTGACGCCCGAGACCTGCCAGGGAATTGACGGCTATCAGGGGTACAGTTAGGTGGCAGTTTTAAAGGATTTTAAAGTTTTTAATGCAGTTATGGTTTACTCATTTTTATTAGTAAGTTCACTTGAGTTATACTAATATATCTTTGTTTAGTATATGATTATAATCATGTTAACTATATTTCTTTGAATATGTCAAGTTGATTATGATCAGATTTTAGTTCTATATCCCTATGTTTTTCAAACGGGGGTTAGTATATTCTCAAATGATTTTCACGAACATTATTTTTGTCCACTCACACTTTTAAATTTGTTTTTCGCCCCCAGGCCGTAGAAGAACGAGGGAAACCACCCGGGCCGTTTTCCTAGCTTCCGACCCACCACCAAAGTGTAGGAACTCGTTGTAACTTAATGTAAATTCTGTAAATTTGTTTAGAAATTGCTCTGATATCTTGTTGAACATAAGGAACTAAGGTTGGAAACTGTTTGTTGAATTAGTCTGGCTGTTGGTAGGATTTCTGAGATTGTTTGGCAGGTGGAAGACTTTGGGTATGGTCAAAATACAGGGGAGGCTCTGCCGAATTTTCGGCAGAAGTCGGAAGGAAATTAATTAAGGAAAAGGGTAAAAAGGTCATTTGTGTCCGACAATTGCCAGGTGTCGGACACGCACAGGAGTCGGCTCGGTTTTCAAAGCGAAAATTGGGTCGGGTCCTGTCATATAAAATATAACCTATTGAATAATATATAGAAGATGTAAACATACATACTAAAACTCCCCAATTGATAATTTATAAGTCTCAATTGTAAATCCATAATTGATACTTTATGAACTCTAAATCTCCAAAATTTCAACATCAACAAATTTAGAGAAGAAAATTAAAGAAGATGAAGAATTGAAGATTACGTCCTTTAATTAAGTCTTCAAGAATGATAGGGGTGATGGCTTTGGTGTGCATTACCACGTCCTGCGTGACAGGGAGGGATGAATTTTATTTTATTTTTCCGAACAATAGGGCTTGGGTAATTAAGCAAAAAGAGAATGAATGTTTTTTTGCATAAGTGGTCTCGTGTGAGGTTAGTATGTATTTTTTAGGGCTAACGACAAAAGACACCCAGCAGGTTTGGGGTGGTTCTCAATATGGACCATAGGGTATCAATTTTATCAATTTACACCCTTATGTTTGCAACATCGTCCAATTTCATCTTTCTGTTAAGTTGACTGTGTGGTCAATCGTTAAATGTTGACGTGTCTACTATGAGACCCTAACCAAATTTTTTATACATAAAATAATAAAATAACATAAATTTAAAAAAAAAATAAACTTAAAAAACTCAGCCCATCTAGGTCCATATTGTCATCCACACCCTCAGCTTCCTCTAAGAGCATTTCCACCAGTTAGCCCCTTGCCATGGCAAGATAAGCCCTAGGGCAGCTACTATTCACATGAATAGTGACTGTCCTAGCCCTCTCCAGCAAAGTGTGTTTCCAGCAGTTTAGGCTTGCCATGGCAAATACTATTCATTTTTTTTGTTTTTTTTCACAACTTTGTTTACTTAAACAATTAATTTGGATAACATTTTCGGATAAGATTTTTGGGTTCCTACGTGTCAATACTATTCATATCCGATAAGATTTTCGGTTTCAAATTTCAAGATAAATTTCAAATTTCAGATAAATTTCAAAATTCAAATTTCAGATAAATTCAAAATGTCAAATTTCAGGTACATTTCGAAATTCAAATTTCAGATACATTTCAAATTTCAAATTTCATTTGAATTTCAAATTTCAGATAAGATTTTCACCCTCTAAGATTGCGCCCGTGTCATATCTATATGTGTACATTTTTCTATAAAACCAGAGGTTCAGCTCATACCTTCCACACCAGTTCTTCTCTACATTTTCATTTTTCATATTTTAGATTTCATTCTCCATTCTCAATGGCAGACATGCAAAAGGTTTTGGAGAGGCAAGAGCGAGAAACTAGAGAAAAAATGCGTAGACGAGCTGCAAGCAAAAGGGCGCAGAGAGAACTAGATGAGCAACTTGGCATAGCAGTTGCTTTGCTGGAGGAAGAAAACCAGGGTCGCCGTGGTTCACGAGAAGGCCGTCGCCCAAATGCGGACAGACATAGACATTCTCGGGGTAAGAATCTTATGGAAGATTATTTTATCCCACAATATCTGTACTCTGATGTTCATTTTCGAGGGAGATATAGAATGCAACCCAATTTGTTCAATAAAGTCATGCATGATATTTGCAATTATGATGAATATTTTGTTCAAAAGAGAAATTGTGCTGGAAATTTGGGACTTCTTCTAGAGCAGAAGTTCACAGCTGTGATACGAATGTTGGCGTATGGGTCATCTGCTGATTAGATGGATAAGAATGCTCGGATGGGGAAGTCCACTGTTTTGGAGAGCTTGGTGCGATTTTGTGATGCAGTGGAAACTCTGTACACCAGAGACTACCTACGCAGACCTACGCCCAGGGCCCTGCAACGGCTTCTCCAAAAAGCTGAGTCTCGAGGATTTCCTGGCATGATTGGTAGCATTGACTGCATGCACTGGCAGTGGAAAAATTGTCCAACTGCTTGACAAGGGGATTACGGAAATAGAAAAGGGCAGAAAAGTATCATCTTGGAAGCAGTTGCTGGTTTTGATACATGGGTGTGGCACGCCTTCTTCGGAGTTGCCGGATCTCAAAACGATTTGAATGTCCTAGGTCAATCCCCGGTGTTCAATGATGTTTTGAGAGGTGAAGCTCCAAATATCATATATGAAATTAACAATACCGTCTACGAGAACGGGTATTATCTAGCTGATGGCATCTATCCGAGGTGGACAACATTTGTGAAAACAATTCCACATCCTCGATCCCATAAGCAAAATTTTTTTGCTCGCTATCAAGAGGGGTACATAAAAGATGTTGAGAGGTGCTTTGGTATCCTTCAAGGCCGGTGGGCTATTATCAGGGGCGCGGCACGTCTATTTGACGAGGAGGGGCTTAGGAGTATAATGATGACTTGTATCATCCTCCATAACATGATTGTGGAAGATGAATATGATTACGATGTTGATGAAGTGTATGAACCAAATCCCATGGACACGGCCCTAACACGAATTTATGAAAAACCAGTGGGGCCAAATGGAGAACCAATGCAGCATGAACCGTTGGTTAGAGACGGTAGTTTCATGCCCCGTATGATTGATCGCTACACGGAGATGCAATCGTCGTATATTCATGAACACCGTCAAGTTGACTTGATGGAGCATTTATGGGCGGTGAAAGGCAATGAAGGTGAATGAAGTGAAGTGAAGAAGTTTTTTTTAATTTATTATGTTTATGTTGTATTTTTAGTTATGCTTTGTTTTTTTTATACTTTATAGTTGTAGGTGGGGTTGAAGCCGAGGATGTGTTGGGTCAGGTCAATTTGTAGACTCAAAGATCGTTGATCATCAGCCACCGTCAAGGCAGCATCGTGTTTTCGATATTGGGCTCAGCAGGCTTGGCGGGGAGGAGCCGAGACGGTGAAGCGTATAGTGACGATGTTGTTGAACTAGGGTTTTGGTTTTGCTGCTCTGGCTCGTTCAATTCTTCATCGTTTTGATCAGAGTAGGCTTGGAGAAGATCTGGAATAACCCTAAACCCCAAATTTGGTCCTTGTATTGAAAAATTGAGACTTTAGTCATGAATTCGAAAGGCAAGCACCAAAAATAACAAATCACTAGTTTCTGGGTTCAAAATTAAAAGAAAGAACAATGAGATTGGGATCTTAAAGCTACTCACCGAATTTAAATCTCTTGCTTGACACGGGTTTATTGTTCAGACTTTCAATATTTATGGGTTTTCCAGGGTTTTTGTTTATGATCGAAGAGGGAGAAAGGGAAATTATCGACTTCATATAGGAGAAGTTTAATTTTATTTTTTTTTTAAATTATGTTATTTTATCATTCTATATATATATATATATATATAATTTGGTTAGTAAGGAGGTCCCATAATAGACACGTCAGCATTTAACGATTGATACCCTAGGGATATTGAGAACCACCCTAAATCTGCAGGGTGTCATTCGTCGTTAGCCCTATTTTTTATTAATCGGATGTGGTGTAGTGGAGGTTTGTGAATGAGATTTTATTTAGAGAGATTCACTATTATACCCAATATAGGGGCCCGGATTATAAAAATACCCCATATGAAATGGACTTTAGAAACACACATAAAGTCCATTTACAACATAAAAAGAGGCTTTTAACTTCTTATAAATTACAAAACTGCCATTAATTTCTTAAAACAAGCACAACCCCAAAATCTCATAAAAATACCTAAAACACTCAATACGGCATCAAAGTAATTTAATAATCAAATTAAATTCAATAAGGCCAGCTGTCATTTTTTGGATTTTTTTTGGGTTTGTTTATATAAATTCAATAGTGTAGAGTTTATTTATAATAGTAGTGCTAAGAATAGGTATATCACTAAATATCTCTTTTATTTATGTGTGGTTAGTTTGTTAACTTATTGGTCAGACATGTGGGGTAGGGTTGTTAATGGAATTTTAATTGGCTGGGATGAGGATGTCAAGTGGGATGGGCGGTATTATTTTAGTCTACAAAAAATAAACTCACCTAGGCCACAGTCCAGGTTAGCCTGGATGTAGGATCGTGCCAAGTCCCTAGAACCGAGTTCAAGTGTCGAAATATGGAGTCTACATTTTGGGTTTATGTTCATGTTATTACGTGGTGGAAACTGAAGTTTGCAAGAGCATGGTGTAATTGTGTGGACCAAAAATTCCAACTAACAAATAAATTTGCATTTCTGACAAAAATAAAAATAAAAAACTAACAAATTTACATAAGAAATGCGCATAAAATATTAGTGGTTAAAAGTTTATGGCGGAGAATTTGGTGTTAAATATATAGCATGATTACTAATCCGTAATTGGATTATAAGGAATTGAATTAAGAAGAATTAGATTCCGGATTCCTATTGAAATTGTTTACTAAACCATATAGATTGAGGAGAGTTAGATTCCGGATTCCTATTAAAGTTGTTTACTAAATCATATGGAATCGAATTGGGGTAGGAATAGTGTTAATTACTTAATGGGACCCCTTACTTAATATTCTCATTGTTGGGTTAAAGTAGATGTCAAATTTGAAATTTTTAAAATTGTGTGGGGAGATAATGGTTAAATTTCTAATAGGTTAGTTCTTAAGGAATTAGAATACCACCTCCCACTTAAGAATTGAATTCCTTCAAAATTAGAAATTTAATTCCTAATTTTGTGTGAGCCCCATTTATTTTTTTAATTTCAATTCATAATTAGTAAATAGAGTAACTTTTTTATAAAACAAGCAGCCAATGTACATGAAAATATGTGTCCAGCATTTTAGTGCTTGGCAGTTCACGGTCACTTGGTTCGACTCCATTGAAAATTGAAATGCATAATCTATTTGTTTGCTGACCCGGAAAAAAAAAAAAAAAAAACCACCTAACCGTTTGACCTTTTTCAACAAATCAGCTCCTCAATATCAAGAACAAATGAAATTGTATTCATGTTACAAGCAGATGAATAAATTTACTTTATTATGACTAAGTGCTATCAAATGTCATGTTAAACATAATATCTATAAAAATCATTATTAATTATAAACGTGCCTTACTTCTTATTCATTCTTATTTTTACTGGTATTTTTTTATTATTAATGAGTCTTGGAATCTTCAAACTTAAAATAGCTTTTAAATTAGAAAAAGCAAAAAAGAAAAGGAGTATAAGCGATTAGGGGAGGGAAATTTACATAAATATTTGTTGGGTGCCGAGGGTTTCTAACCTTTACCCACATAGGTGGAGGTGAAAGAGTTCAACCAACTGAGCTTTATCTCATTAAAAACGAGGGTCCTTAAAAAGTAAGAGGAAGGGCATTGTTGCTCAACAACCTCTGAACACCCCGAAGAGCGTCCTTCCACCTTCAACTCACCGATAAATTCCATAGGCAAATAAAAAATAGCTCCTAATTCAAACTCGGAAAGAGTTGACCTACAAAGCCTAGCAAGCATTATCTTTTAAAAGATATATACCGTCGCTTTTTTTAGGAAATTAATTTATCAACATTAAGAAATATAAAATATGAAAATTTCCATTATTTAAGAAAGTTCTTTTCGAATTTATTATAATTGTACTTATGCTCATTTAGTTGCAACCATAAATCCACGAGAAAAATTGCATCAACTAATTTCATTAAATATCTAAACTTTGATTGATAAATTTATAGCAAAGCTCTAACGGTCCAACAATAATTAAGCAAATGGTCCTAAGTCCTAAGCATATTTCTATTATCATCATCATCATATACCAAACGCGTTAAATTAGTTCAGTAATGTGCTTCGACTGAAGAAGTGCTATTTAAGACATGGGTTTTATTTCAATGTAGATTTTTAGTGCTAAATTGTTGTATTGAATATTTTGTAGCATTTGGAGGAGACGCAAATACGATAACGAGAACCTTTGTTTACATCCAATATATATGAAGAAAAAAAACCGATGAATAAAATGCAGATGATTTTTTTCCCAAGACATTCTACGTGGAAAATTCACTACTCAGCATCTCACGTACTTTCTTTTTTAGGCCATCACCAGTCACACATATCCTGAAAATATACTATGATCAAATATGTTGCGCTAGTGATTTTCATTGGCATCTTGTAGTTTTGTTGTCTTTGGAATTTTGGGTGATGAAGAAGTAGCAGTACACTGGTGGTTTAGTTGGCGAATTTAGAGACATACAAGGTGGTTGAGCAGCTTTTACTCACTTGTTGTGTGATTACTGTTTCTTGAGTTGTAATAATTGCATTAACTCTTTGTGAGTGTTTGTTTGTAGTCTAGCGGTTTTTGTGTCAACATTTCTTTGGCCCTTATGTGGCTATTAGTGGAAATACACTTTGTGGGCTTGATATTTCCGGTGTGTTTCTATGTATATGGATTAACCTTACATGGTTATTATATTTCCATCTTTGTATTAACCCTTATGGGTATTTATACTGTCTCTTATAATTTTATGAATATAATTATCATTTTTCTCTCAAACACATATTATTATCAAATGAACTTTCAACTATAATTAAGAATTCAAATTTCATCTTTATGTATAAAAAAAAAAAATGGACATTGACTGACTCTTAATTTAGTGATACTCATACTTTTATTTTTAATATTGAAAAATATTTTAAATTAGAATCTCCTTAATAATAAAATTTAAAGCATATAATTATACACATAATATATTTCTGCCATCTATTGAAGAAAAGAGTGCTGCCAAACAAACCCTAAAATTACACATAATATGTTTCTGCCATCTATTAAAGAAAAGAGTGTTGCTAAACGAACCCTAAAATTAACTGAGTACACATTAACCCTAATATTTTAATCAAAATGTAAAATTAACTAAGTACACCCTATTTAACTACCAAAAATGGCCTTAGTACAACACTCTAATATCAATTCTAAACCAAGTTTCTCTTTTTACATGAATCTGTGCCCTCTTTTCAGATTTTGGGTTTCATCAAAATCTTTAATTTCGTAATACGAATCATAAACTAGTACTCGATGCTTTATTCGTGAGTACCAAGCAATACGAAGACTTTTCTATGTCTGATAAGGGTTGAATATAGTGAGTAAGGTGTGCTTATTCCAATTTAGTAAATTTAGGTTTTAACCACAAAAAAAACTTTCACTTTTGAAAAAAGCTAAAGCCTTTTCAAAAAAGACAGAAAAACCTCTCAACTTTCAAATCAAAGACATGCAAATGTAAAGGATTCCTTAGAAAATTCAAAAATAAATAAGGGCAATTTTGTCCATTTTGGCTTCTTTTAAAAAAAATTCTCTCTCCTTTGGCATTTTCCAAAGTCTCCCTTAAAATTTAATTCATTTCACAATTCAATATATCTTTTTTGGTCATTTTATATTAGGATAAATTAGTAGTTCAATAAATAGTTTGGTAGTAGAGTGTACTCAGTTAATTTTATGGTTCGTTTAGTAGCACTCTAAAGAAAATGTTAAAGAACAGAGTGCTAAGAGCATCCACAATGGGCTCCCTAAACCACATCTTTAGACAAATTTTAGGGAGAAATTATAAAAATATAACTCCAACCATGCTCTCTATCCATCTCCTAAAATAGGGAGACCTTCAGGAGCTCCTAAATTTGAGGAGAGAGAAAAGACTCTTAGTGGCTAACTATTTTTTATTTTATTTTTAATAGAGATGGACCAATCAAAAAAGAGTTATAGCATTTATGACTCCCTAAACTAGAAAGCATGATTGAAGTTTAAATTTTATAAAGAGCTCCTAAAATAACTTTTATAAAATTTTTGTCACATTCCACACCCACATCACATCCACAGTTTTATAAAAAGAGCGTTAATAAGTAAAATATTATCAATAAATTGCTAATCATCTAACATATACTCTATATATTAAATACTATTATAAAGTAGCTAAAAGTTTTTTTTTAAAAAGAAAATAAGGGGAAAAAAAAAGTCCAATAATAAAGGTAGGGGCATTAAGTTTTTCGAATTAGCGTAAGTGGTGATGGTGGTGGTAAGTTTTGGTTGCTAACCCCTTTGGGGTCGGTGACCTTCATCCCTCAACTGCTACCGTTCCCTCACAAACGTTCCCTCCCTTTTTCTCTTCTCTCGTATCCTTTCCTTCCTTTGCCTCCACCCCTCTACTCCTTTGGACTTTTATTAGTTTTGGTTGGATTTTGGTGTTTTGTTGTCTTTGAATGACGTGGTGGCAGATTGACATTTATTTTGTTGTTTTGTTTTTCAGTTTTTTGAGTTGTAATAAGTGCATCAACTTTTTTGAGTTTGTTGCGTGTTTTTAATCTTACTTGTAGGTTTTATTAGTAAGAGTTTAAAGGTTATAGTTGTAGTTGTAGTTTTGTGAACTGAGGTCTTTGCATGAATTTTCCAAGCTTGTGGCTTTCATGAGTGGAAGGTACACATTGTGCGTTTGTTGTTGCCCATAGATTCCTCCATATTTGGATGAACTATTTATGATTATTGTGCTTATGTATTTGTATTAACCTTGATTACTCATATTTGTGTTGACCTTCGTGATTAAGGACCTTTAAACATAAAGTATGAATACAATCTATCGTATTTCTCTCAAAACAAAAGATATGGGTACCGTTATTGTTGCAAAGTTGATTAATAAAATATCAATTCATACTCACCATTAATGCATTTTTTTTCCATTGTAATTACATTAATATATCTCTAATAAAACAAACTTTAAATTCCATGTATCTTAATCTTATCGATCTCCTAAACATTCTAAAAGATATCAAAATCAATTTCATAGCATGTTCAAATACACTGAACTAGCTCAAAATCAATTTCAATGAGATATCAAAACAGAAGGGGCAAAACTTACCAAGTTAGAGTTACGGTATGGACTGTCACACATTAAATTCTTTGTATACATGTTTAAAGCGTTGAACAAAAATTCAAGGTGGGCCCCACATGCGATCACCTTTCTTGGGTGCCCACTCACCACGTGGTGCTCGGGATGAGAGAATCAAAACTCACAAGAGCCGCGTTTGACGGCTTCTGTATGAGAAAGAGAAAAAGGTACCCAGCCTGCCTTTGCCCACCCAAACGACCCCTTTCCCCCATTTTCTCAATTTCCCTTCTCTCTCTCTCTCTCTCTCTCTTCCTTCCACTTCCACCCAATACCAAGTGTTCACCTTTCCACAGCTCCGTGTGTCGCCGGTCATCCTCACTTTTCTTCTTCCTCCAAGCCCCATATCCACATCATAAATAACCCAAGGTTTTTTTTGGAAAAAAAAGTCTGTTGCGCAACGCAACCCGAAACCCGACCCAATGCTCTGTCACATCCTCGCCCGGTCCTCCATTTCCATGTGCGCCGCTTCTGTAGCCACTTCTCATAATTGCAGCTCCAACACCTAGGGTTTTCAATCTCTCTCCTCCAATCCCCTTTACCATTCAATTTTATTACTTCAATTGTAGCTCATGGAGCTCCAGAAAGCTCAGCTCTCTTCCACCTTCTACAGACCTAGTCTAGAAGAAGATGGAGGAGGAGGAAGAGAAGAACAGCCGCAGGCCTTTGACCGGTCGCTGCCGACCGCGGAGGACCGCATGAGTGTTGATCAATGCGAAGCGATCGGGGACCTGGATGATTCGCGGCTCGTCGGAGTTCCCCAGACGGTCGCCGGCGGCGGCATGGTTGCTGGTAGGGTGGGGCAGATGATGGCGGACGTGGCGGTCAAAGTGGCGGCGGAGAAGAGCTTAGGGAAACGGAGGCGGGGTCGGCCGCCTAGTGGGCACGTCAGAGCGACGCCGGTGAGGAAGCAGAACGAAGAAGAGGACGTTTGCTTCATTTGCTTCGATGGTGGAAGCCTCGTGCTTTGTGACCGCAGGTCAGAGTCTGGTTTTTCCGCAGTCTTAGTCAATTGAGTCCAATTATGATTAGTCCTTGCTAGAAAAATCCGAACTTTTACTTAATTTAGCTATTGTGGGTTATTTCATTTCCTTATTGGCAATCAAATGGATATTTCGGTTTGCGAATGTGTTGTTGGTACTCATTTGCATTGCTTAATTCAATGCTTCTTTGTGGATTGTTACTCGTTAGGGGCTGTCCTAAGGCATACCATCCATCCTGCATCAAGCGGGACGAATCTTTCTTTAGATCAAAGGCCAAATGGAATTGTGGTACGTTGCACTACATTAATAGCTTGTTCATTTTTCACCAATTTTTGTTTAGTTCTGTAGGCACACTAGAAATGAGTCATGGGTTTTAATTTTAACTTTTAAATAGTATTCATGGCAGTTTTTGTGAACAGAAAGTTAAGCATCAGGTTGTGAAGGGGTCATTTTTTAGTTAGGGTTGGGCATAAATTTTATTAACCTGTTATTTATTATCTTTTTAGCGTTAAGTTTTCATCCCTTGGTTGTTCAATTTGTTCACATTTTGGTGTTCTGGTTCTGATGCATTTCAGGTTGGCATATATGCAGCAGTTGTCAGAAGGCTTCACATTATTGGTGTTATACTTGTACTTATTCTCTGTGCAAAGGTTGTACTAAGGATGCTGATTATCAATGTGTACGAGGAAACAAAGGATTTTGTGGAACATGTATGAGAACTATAATGCTAATTGAAAATGTGCAAGGAAATAAGGAAGTGGTATGCTGAAACATGTTTTGGCCTATTTAATTATTTTATGTAGTTATTACTTCCAGTAGTGTAGTTTTTCCTATGAAACCGAGGATTCTCAGTTTTTTGGCATTTGGAGAGGGTTTGGATTGATTTAAGAGCAGAAAACTCTTTCATATCAAGAATGCTTTAGGTTTTTGTTTTATTTTCTTCTTTATTTTTTATTTTGTGCCCCCAGTGGTGCACGCTTATTTGCTGCTGATAGTAAAGTGGCGTTCCATCATGTTCTACCTTTTTGGAGTTTTTTAGGAGACAAATCACCTTGTTTCTTTTTTTATTTTAAATTTATTTCTGTCGGGGGGTGCAATTTTATCTCTTTCCTTTCTCATATAACTTTTGTGCAGGCCCAAGTAGATTTTGATGACAAAAGCAGCTGGGAGTATCTGTTCAAGGTTTACTGGAGTCTTTTGAAAGGGAAACTATCATTAACTCTGGACGAGCTCATTAATGCTAAAAATCCATGGAAAGGAGGTGCTGTTGTGGTTTGTAAGAGGGATTCTTCGGGTGAACTATATAATGGGGATAAAACAACAGATTCAATTTCTCTCAACTCTTTTGCAGACCTGGAAGCAACACATTCAAAAAGGAGTAATAAAAAGCCTAGAATTTCTAACAAGGATTTGACTGTTGAAAAATCACTTGGTGGTAGAGGGATGCCTTTCTCTGAAGGCACAGTTTGGGCATCAAAGGAGCTCCTGGCGTTTGTTGCTCATATGAAAAATGGTGATATATCTGTGCTATCTCAATTTGATGTCCAGGCACTTTTGCTCGAGTACATAAAGAAAAACAGTCTTCGTGATCCTCGCCGGAAATGCCAAATTGTTTGTGATTCAAGGCTCATAAATCTGTTTGGGAGAGAATGTGTGGGTCACTTTGAAATGTTAAAACTTCTTGAATCTCACTTCCTTATAAAGGAAAGTTCCAGGGCAGATAATATTAGCAGTGCTGCAGTTGTTACTAGTGTTTCCAGCCAAATGGAGTTTGATGGGATCCATGATAATCAGATGATGATGGGTAATGATAAGAGGCGTAAAACACGTAAAAGAGTAGATGAGAAAGGACCACAGACTAATCCAGCTGCATATGCAGCGATTGATGTTCACAACATCAATCTGATTTACTTGAGCCGTAACTGGATGGAGATTCTTATTGAAGACATTGATAAATTTCATGAGAAGGTGGTTGGTTCAGTTGTGCGAATAAGAATTTCTAGTGGTGATCAAAAGCAAGAGATTTATAGGCTTGTCCAAGTTATAGGTATTAGTTAATACGACCAATGCTTCAAGTTATTTCTTATATTTCCGCTGTAATCATGAAAAGTTATATTGTTGACATCTTTGTGTACAGGTACCAGCAAGGTTGCTGAACCTTATAAAATTGGCACAAGAACAACTGATGTCAAGCTTGAAATCTTGAACTTAGACAAGAAAGAGGTTATATCAATTGATGAGATCTCTAATCAGGAATTCACCCAGGTGAGTAAACTTATTGCCTACTCTCCTCCTCCCAGGGGTGCCTTGATATCACTTATTTGCACATACTAGAACTTTAAGTGATTTATTTAAAAGAATACTTTTGGAACTCAAGTTTAGGAAAGGCGTATAGAGATTGCAAGTAGTGTGATAGTTTAGATATCAATAATGAAAGTGCTTGGAGCGTAATTATTTATTTGAAACCAGCTTTCTTCAGTTATGTGAACTAAGCATGAAAGGATGGTTGGGGAACATGTACGCTTACAACTAATGATGGACTTGAAATCCATATGTGTGCTATTTTCATGAACCCTCCTTTGTTCAGTTATGTGAGCTAGCATGAAATGGCTTGGGGAAGGTGTACGCTTACCATTAATGACTGACTCGAAATCTATATGTACACTTAACATTAATGACTGACTTGAAATCTATATGCACCCTGTTTTCAATCTTTCGTGACATGGAATTAATGATATAACCAAACGAACATTGGTTAAGGCATGCTTGTGGGTTCATATTTAAGTTTTTCATTCAATCTCTGACAACAACAAAATAAAGTTTTTATTTGGTCACAAGACGATGGGGATGCTGTTTGTTGCCCATGTTTTAGATGCTCTTTCTTTGTCATCAGTTTTTTTTTTCTTCTTTTCCAGTTGTGATATTTTACTCATGTGTACAGGATGAATGCAAACGATTACGTCAAAGTATA
Source organism: Prunus dulcis (assembly GCF_902201215.1). NCBI lineage: Eukaryota > Viridiplantae > Streptophyta > Magnoliopsida > Rosales > Rosaceae > Prunus > Prunus dulcis. The sequence continues at coordinate 15,751,750 of NC_047656.1, read as the reverse complement.
AGGTGTGGGCTCACCAAACGGTTGACTGTGGTAGGTTTGCTTGTTATGCTCTGTTATATGTTATGCTCGAGATATTTGCAACTTGTTTTATGAAGGATTTTTGTGCTTGGTGTGTCAGGGTGAGATTCAGGAGAAAGCAATGGCACTTCAAGCAGTTAGAGTAAATGATGTAAGTTCCATTACTTTTAAATCTGAGGCAAAAAGAGGATACATGTTTGTTTTTATGGAAGGATTTTAGATAGATTTGGTTGTCTTTTATAGTTACTAGCCTCTCGACCCACGCTCACATGCGCACCAATATCATTATCCCTATATATAGAGAATTTTTGTTAGACACATTCTCTTATTTCCTTTTTGTTTTTTAATTATTTGCATAACAACAGACTATTGTTTTACGCATTTGCCCCTTTAAAATAAAGTAGTTGTGTTTTGAATTTTTTTCTTTAAATTGGTTGTTTGAAAATTTAACCACGAGGGCCTTTTGCTTCATATATATAGATTACTCCAGTTTAAGTATATGCATTGGTTGTTATTGTTTCTCCTAAACTAGTCATCAAGTGCTATTTCTGATACTGGTTTTTGGTTGGCATGGTCTTGCTCTCCGATGTAGTTGCTGGAAGCAGAGGTATTACGGCTTAATCACCTTCGCGACCGAGCAAGTGAAAAAGGACACAGAAAGGAATATCCTTTTTTGTCGATTATTCTAATGCTTTTTTTTTTCCCCTCTAATGATATTGTTTGCACTTTGTTGGTTATTCTGATTGCACTCTCTGTTTACTTTAAATTACTTGTAGCATGTTCTTAAATTGAGAGGTGGTTTCCATGAGTACCTGTGTACTCTATTCTTGATATTGCCTTGTGCGAGAGATATTTTGGTCCAAGTAATTTAAAGTATTCCTTGACCATAGTTTACGCTTAGGGAATGTGTGGAGAAATTACAGCTTCTGAACTCTCCAGAGGAACGTCAGCGCAGACTGCATGAAACTCAGGAAGTGCACCCTGATCCTAGTATGGATCCGAGTTATGAGTCAGAAGACAGTGCTGGAGACTTCAATAAGAGACAAGGTCCCCATTTAATAGACATGGAATTATATCTTATCATTTTCTCCTTTGAAATGGAAGTCTTCTTTTGGAAATGTTAATTTGGGGTTAATTGCGGTGATGTGTATGCAGATGACAAAGTCAAACCAAGGAAATCTGTCTTTAGTAGAAAGGGAAGGGAACCTTTCCCTCAACCATGGGAAGGTGACATTTCAAATAATATTGGAGGCATGGCACAGAAAAATCGAGGTAGAGAAACATTTGGAATAAATGGATGCAGTACAATAAAGAACCAGGTCAATCCCACTGGTTTGACGGCTTTTGATTGGAATAATCAATCGGTGGTTGAATCTAATACATCTACTGAGCTTGCATCAGAAATTTCATCGCTGCCCTTATCTGCAGTGATGAAGACGGACCTATCTGTTGATAATTTTGAGACAGACAAGATATGGCACTACCATGACCCAACTGGAAAAATTCAAGGACCATTTGCGATGATACAGCTGCGTAAATGGAGTACAACTGGGCACTTCCCTCTGGATCATAGAATATGGAGGATAAATGAGAAACCAGATGACTCCATCCTTTTGGCTGATGCAGTGAATGGACAGTATTATAAAGAACTATTATTGCCACATGACAGCCACTTACTTTCTCAGGGATTTACAGTGGCCATGGATGAAAGAAACAATGGCCAGGATGCTGGATCAAACAAGAGTATGAATGCAACTGAAATAGATGGTAAAAAGGTTGAAGAGAGCTGGAACACGAAGCAGGATGGCCAAAGCTTGCATAATAATGGCAACGTTGAACCTGTGAGGTGTACTACAGCTGTAGATGTTGTCAATTCCAATGAGGAACAAACCGGAAACCATTTGCAAGGCCAGGATCCATTGAAGGGTAATAGTTCTTCACCCAATAAAGCCCAAGAGAGTGGTTCACTACCTTCACCTGTAGTGCCTGTGAAACCATATGAAACACTAGAAGGGGAAAGTAGAGGAGCAGAAAATAACTCTGATCAGAACAATGGAAATTTGGATCCACCAAAGACAGCTCAGGGTCAAATAATGAATGGACAGTGTACTGAGAACCGATCTGATAGTGAGGGCCATTCAGGCCAATCTTCTGGACAAAACTGGAGACCTCCACCTGTAAGTAGTCCTTCAAATGGCTGTGATTCCAACTCTGATTTAATTCCTTTGTCTAAATCATGTGAGACGTCAGAACAAGATCAGAGGGAACTTAGTTTTCCAGATATTCCCAGTCCCACTCCAAAACCAAGCAATGGAGATTTACTAGGTCAGGCTGCTGAAAATAAGCAGTCTGTATCTTCAAATTTTCCTGTTCAGGATTCTGGACCTAGCTGGAGCACTGCTTCTAGTTTAGGGGGTGGTGGGGCACAACTTCCCGAAGTAGGTGGTGAATGGGGTGGGTATTCCCCAACTCCGGCCAAACCTACTTCTCTTGAGGAATGGGAATCCAGTCTTGTCTCTGCATCTTCTCTAAAACCAAGCGAGATGGCAGGTGATTGTGTTGCTACCGCGGTTTCAGTGAGTGGTCAGCTGACTCATTCATCCCCATCACATCCTACCTCTAATGCATCTGGTTGGCAGGACATTCTTACTGGATCCACTGAATTTTGCACTTTAGCTGGTGAATCAGTTTCAGATCTTCTGGCTGAAGTTGAAGCAATGGAGTCTCTCAGCGGCTTGGCTACCCCGACATCAATCATGAATTGTGGAGGTGAATTTACAGAGGGTTCAAAAAATGAGAGTATCAGTTCTGTAGAGGGATTTAGCCCCCCCGACCCTGGTAAAGGTGATGCCTTAAGCTCCAGTGGTGATTTACGGGTACCTATGGTGACGGATGAACCACTTGGGGAATGCCAGGGAAATGCTATTGATCTGCAAAAAGGATGTGGCGTGCATTCTTCCACAAGCGCTGAAGTGGAGGGAGACAGAAAACCGAGTGATGTTTCAGTCAACCAATGGGAGGCAGGAACAGAGATCCAAAACACTGCACCACCCAAGGAAAATTGGGACATAGCTAGTACAGACAATCATTGGAAAGCCAGGTCAGAAAGCACAGAAACCAGTTGGGAAGCAGCCCAGGGAAATGCAAACATGGGCTGGGGAGGATCAGAGCAAGGAGGTGCGAATACGGGTTGGGGAGGTGGTCAGGGTATAGCGCAGGGAAACACAAGCATCCATCCAGGTACTCCAGCTGGGGCCATGTTGGAAAGCCAGTCGAGGTACGGCGGAGACAGATTCATCGGTCCAAGAGATCGGGGTTTTCAGAATAGGGATGTAGGTTTTGGTAGGGGTAGGTTCCAATGGAACAGGCAGACATATGGAAATGGAGGAGGTTCATTCAGGCCTCCTCCCAAAGGCCAGCGGGTATGTAAATATTATGAAAGCGGGTACTGCAAGAAGGGAGCATCATGTGGTTATTTGCACCCATGATTTTGGGTGCCAGAACAATTAGACACATTTAATTCTGTAATCATTACTCATAATTAGGAGGCTCTGTTGTTGCCAATGCTGTAATTTAACATGTAAAAGTAGCCATCAAGAGGTTTTAGTGCATAATAATATTTTTTGGGTTAGCTTAGAACTATTTAGAGTACCATGTTGGGTATTCATTCCATGTTTATGTAATATTTGATGAACAAGGTTGTCCACAATGGACGATTACTACTCATAATTCCTTGTGTTTCTACTTGACTCAGTTTTATCATGCATTTTGATAGTTTGCTTGATCCATGTGTTTTGATATGAGTGTTTACTGGGTTTGGACCATTTAAATTCAAATTCAAGGACTCGTTTGGAATGCTTTTAGGAACCACTTATGTTCATGAGCATTTTTATGGAAGTGCTTCTATTAAAAGAATGCCTATAAAATTTCTTGAAACTAGTGCTTTAGTGATTCCAGGTGCATCTATCCATAAGTGCTTTTGAAGTTGTAACCCTAAGTACGTATAAAAGTCATTCTATCAAATGCTATCACAAATGTTTTTGGTTGTCCAAAAATGCTTTTAGACCTGTCAAAAGCACTCCCAAATAACTAATTAGCTATTCCTGTAGGAGTATTTTTCTTTTTGATGTAATGTTGGAAGACGTCCCAATGATAAANACAAAAAGTCTCAATATTAGTCCAATTATGAATAAATGCTGTCTAATTTAAGGATAGAAAATAGTATTTTGATTTAATATTTTTTTTAATGAGAAATTAGCAATTTGAAATGAGACGTGTAGCAAGCTGCAAATGTATCGAAAACAACTCTTCACGTTGCTGCGTGGGCAAGCAAATAAAAACCACGTCTGGGCTGGCTGTCTCTGGTGCGGAGGAGCCAGGAGGAGGAGAGCGTCGAGGGCTTCAGGTTGAATCAACAACAACATTGCCAATTCTCGCGCGATTGAATTTTGGTCACTATTAGTTTGACCGCAAAATAATTACTACAATTAACACAAAAATCACCGAACTCCCATGAATTCAGTTCTCTGAGACTCATGGCAACGACGTCGTTCTTGACGCCGACGCAGAGGTACGCCGCCGGAGCTCTGTTTGCGTTCGCTCTTCACCAGGCTCAGATCCACCAGACCCATCCCCTGCGATTGTCCTCTGGAGAAGAAGAATCAACCGAGGAGCGGACCAGTAGTGTCAGCAGCGCCGACTCCGTCTCCGACGGCCCGGAGCTTTGGGTCCATGAAAACTCGGGTCTCCTCCCACCCGTTTTCAGGTCCATTTCACTCCTCAATTTCATTTTTTTATATATTTATTTTATCTGATCTTTCAACCCTGAATATTAGTGGAGCGGTGCAGTGAATTTATATAATAAGGGATTTGAATTGTTGGACTTTTCGCTACCCTAAGGCATTTTCAATATTGCTCATGTTGTGAATAGGTTTCTGGAGATTGATTCTGCAGCCTGGTCCGGACTTCAGGAAAGCGCTGCTACTTCTCCTGCTAGCCATCATGTTGGAGCAGTACGTCTGTTTGTTCCAATATTTTGATCACCATTTTATTTTGGGTTAATTTTATATTTTGTTTTTTTTTTAATTATCTTTGCTATGTTTTTTGACTTTATCATAGTTCTTGAGGTTGCTTGCTGAAGAAGGTGATGATGGTGATAAAGATGGTTCACAAAGTGCAGATCAAGAACTTGCTTTGTCCAGAACTGTTGATGCTATGGCACTTAGCATGGAAAAGACTTCAGAGTCTTCCCAATCTAAGAAGGAAAAGCATCGTGAATATGAAAATGAATGCCGTGAGAAATTCTCCACAGCTGAGGTGAAAAAAAACATTGAAGCAGCGGATGAGCATTTGGAAAGTCCGCAGGAGGAAAGGTCCAAGGTGAAACAAAAAATTGAAGAAGAGGATGTGCAGTTGGAAAATCTGATGCAGAAATGCTCCACAGCTGATGTGACACAAAACAGTGAAGGAGTGGGTGCACTTTTGGAAAATCAGCAAGACACTGGTGGTAATCTGGTTAGTGCCAAAGACGCACTTGCGGCTAGCAGTGAGATTCGTGAGAAAACTATTGGAGAGTTGACGATGCTCAGTTATCAGAGGAAAGTTATGGTTCTCTACGAGCTTCTTTCAGCTTGTCTGGCTGATAAACGGGAAGACAACAAGAAATGTACCCGTCGAAGAAAGGGTTATGATGCTCGGCATCGTGTAGCTCTGCGATTGCTTGCAACTTGGCTTGATGTCAAGTGGATGAAAATGGTATCTATGTTCGTCCTTCTGAGTTCCCTCCTTATTTATTCTACATGTGCTTAGGTTGAAATGTTCTTATGATATGATCAGTATGAAAAGATACCTCCTCATTTTCGTTTTTAATGACCAAGATCAGGATAGTATTGTATTTCGATACAAATGAACAGCAACTACATTCCCTTCTTCATTATGGTTTTATGCTTTTTGTCCTAAACTTCGCTTTGTAGGAAGCCATTGAGACAATGGTTGCTTGCTCTGCAATGGCATTAGTGAAAAAGGAAGAAGAAAAAGAAGAAACCCAGTCACCAAAAAACAAATGGGCTAAATGGAAGCGTGGTGGTATCATTGGCGCAGCTGCAATAACCGGAGGAACGTTGCTGACAATAACTGGTGGTATGAGACCTTAAAAAAATCTTTGCTTATTGTAGAAGAATTTAAAATCCTTCTACAAGTTTTTCAGCTTCAACGGTTTTGGTCTTGCAATTTGTGTAGTTTTACTTTTCTACAGGATTAGCAGCCCCAGCAATTGCTGCAGGACTTGGTGCTCTAGCTCCAACATTGGGCACTCTCATCCCAATAATCGGAGCAAGTGGGTTTGCTGCAGCTGCAAGTGCTGCCGGAACTGTTGCTGGTTCTGTTGTTGTTGCTGCATCATTTGGAGGTGAATAGGTTTTTTTTGCTGTTGAATCATCTGATTTGCTCTTTATTGTTTCTGTGGGATATATCTTTTGTTTCTACAAACAGTTTCATATTTCATATTCTATTGTATTTGTGCGAACTAATTTATGGTCTACTGCTCACTCTCCATTCAATCAAGCTGCTGGAGCTGGACTCACAGGGAGCAAAATGGCTAGAAGAACTGGAAGTGTCGATGAATTTGAGTTCAGCGCTATAGGAGAAAATCATAACCAGGGCGTGAGTTTTTTGTAGCTCCAAATTCTATTTTAATTTTTTTTTCTTCTTATTATTCTACCATAGGGAGCACTTTTACTATAGTAAGGTGGGCTATCATTTTGTTTTTACTCTCTCTCTCTCTTTACACACACATAACTATAATTAGTGGTTCAAACTGTAATTTTTCTCACCTTATTTCTCAGAGGCTAGCAGTTGAGATCTTGGTTTCAGGATTTGTTTTTGATAAGGAAGATTTTGTAAGGCCTTGGGAGGGACAGGATGACAATTTGGAAAGGTACAGATATTTTTACTACTCTTCAACATGTTTGAAGAACCTGAAAATTAAACTGAACTGATCCAGGCCTTTGAAATCCATAAATGTAACTTACAGATGAATTATCTGTTATGACCTTAACAAATCTATAGGTATGCACTGGTCTGGGAGTCGAAGAATCTAATTGCAGTCAGCACTGCAATTCAGGATTGGCTTACTTCAAGTAATTGGTTTGAATTATTGTTATTTACTGGTAATATGACGATATAAATTGCACATGATATTGAGATTACCTCTGGTTGATGTAGGAATTGCAATGGGGTTGATGAAGCAAGGTGCAATGATGACTGTGTTAGGCACTCTTGTTACTGCACTGGCTTGGCCTGCAACATTACTTGCAGCTGCTGATTTTATAGATAGCAAATGGGCAATTGCTGTGGACAGGTCCTTTTTCTCCCTTATCAAGAAGAGTGGGAAAATCTTTCTTTTAAGTTCATTCTTATTTGTGATTTCCAGAAGCCTTGGTCAGGAATGCTGGAGTTACTCTAGAGTAGCAATGTTTGTTGTGAGTTTCTATCTAGACTTGTTCAACCTTTTTTTTATTCCAGGTCAGACAAAGCAGGAAGGCTGCTTGCTGAGGTGTTATTAAAAGGAATTCATGGGAACAGGTCAACATCATAACTTGAAATTATTGTTATCTCATTACTTCAGAAATTCCTGAAAAACCAATCTGAATAATTTTTGTTCGCTTGGAATCTCGTGGATTTCAGGCCTGTAACACTGGTGGGTTTCTCACTTGGAGCACGAGTAATTTTCAAGTGTCTGCAGTGTTTGGCAGAAACTGAAAAGAATGGTAAGTGATAATAATTGCTCATCTTTCTCCTCTATCCTGGATTAATAATTATTTCTTTATATTGGCAGCTGAACTTGTAGAAAGAGTTGTTCTTCTTGGAGCACCCATCTCGATCGCAGATGAGAAATGGGAAGCTGCTAGAAAGGTGATTGCAAAATTGGGTTTTTTTTCCCTTTTTCTCCACCTCCGAAGTTTGCAGAGTTTTATTATAACTTTGGTGCAAGTGTTTACTGCCTCCTGATATTTGCAGATGGTGGCTGGAAGATTTGTCAATGCCTATTCCACAAATGATTGGATGCTTGGGATTGCCTTCCGTGCCAGGTATGCAGAATGGGAGATTGTTTTGGTACAGCCTTTGGTCATACCTGCAAATTTTAGGAATTAGTGGTTGATTTACTGTAGAAAACATGTTAGGCAGCTCTCTCTCGCTCCCCCCTTAGTGCCCAAGCCCACCAGAGAACGCATCTCAACCTTGAACTAGCTTACAACTTGATGGCTATACACTTGTTTATGAATACAATTACGTGCCCATTTCAAGGATTTGATAGAAGGAAATGGGATGGGGTGGGGGTCAGTTTATTGCAGCTCTACTATGCTGATAAATTGTTATTTGTTGATTTCCATAATAGTAACTAATGATCACTTTTGAACAGTCTACTTTCTCGAGGATTAGCCGGGATTCAACCAATAAAAGTTGAAGGGATTGAGAATGTAAGTTTTCTCTTCATCTCTCTCTGTCTCTCTCTGCCATCTCAGTTGCTCTTGGGAGGCACATTACTTCAACTAGAATTCTGTGTTCCCTGAATAGAGCTTACTGCTTCAGATAGTTGCTGAAAAGCAGTACATAACTTAGAGTTCGAAGGGGGATATGGATTGAAACCCTTAACAACATCAGTATGCTTTCTTTGGTATTTGCAGGTTGATGTAACAGATGTGATTGATGCCCACTCTTCCTATCTTTGGGGCGCACAGCAGATCTTGGATCTGCTTGAACTGGAGGCGTATTATCCTGTTTTCCGGAGCACTATTTGCATACAATGAAACTGAAACTTTACTACCACCACTCTTCCTGTTCCTGGTTTGCGTGGGGGAAGAAGAAGAACACCAGGTGGATCCAGCTTCTTGTTTCCGTACTTGGTCACTCCATCCATGTCTCTCTTCCACATCTTACTGTAAGAGAACAAAAATGCGTCTCAAATGCCTGAATAAAATGTGTACATATTATGAGATATCTTGCTCTTTTGGTAATGTCCTTGTGTTGTGCCCTTTGCCTGTATACTATTTGAGAAGGCTGGATATCTTCATTTAACCTCATTTAAAACAAAAAGTTTCTGGGCAGACAGGGTTGGGCAGTTAGACAGGGCAGTGAGCCCGACTCTTTGCACCCAAGTTTGAATTCATCTCCCATATATTAGATTAATGAGTAGTTAACTTTAAACTATTGCTTGTATTAAAAAAAAAAAAGAAAAAAAAAAGGGTTTCTAAATATCTTCATTTAAAAACCAAATACATATAACTCACAGTTAAAATAAAATTTCACCATATCAGATGTTTGTAAAACTATGGATTGTAAGATGATTCATGCAATGCCTTACTGAAAATGAGAAGATAATTGTTTTCTTGATACAAATTATAAAAAAAAAACATTGGGATAGATTTTTTGAACAAATCAATATACTAAACTATTTTAGGTAAGAAACGGTAAAAAAGAATTGTTAAGTGAAAAAAAAAAGTCCGGTAAATTCGTTAAAAACCTACTTGTTACACTTTATTTTATTATTCCGTGCGAGTAAAACCACGTATGACGCCACCCTCTTTTTTTTATTAAAAAAATCGTAGTATAGCCGCACGGCCGTACTATTTAAATACATTATATTTAAAGGGTATAGCCGCTCGGCTATACATTAGTTTGTACCTTATAAATATTAATTTACAACATATCCAAAGTAGATATTAATCTTCCACTATATGATATTTTAATATAATTTTTATAGCATATGTTATTCTTATTCAATAATATGTAAGAATTATTTATATAATACGTGAATTTTGTGTCTTACTGAAAATTTTGTAAAAAATACGTGTATAAAATATTAGAAATACTTACATACATGTACAATACGACTATTGTATGTTTGCTTTTTTTAAAAACGTGAGACGTGTATAGAATACAAATGTATTGTTAAAAAATACATACGTACATTTATATATATATACATATGTAAAAGACTATAGCCGCTCGTCTATACTATTTATAAAAGACAATTTATAAATTAAAAAAAAGTAACTACGCCGAGCTAAACTATTTTTAAAATAAAAATTAGAAAAAAAATCTAGTATAGCCGCACGGCTATACTATTTACTAAAGAAAAAACAGAGCGGTACCAAATAGTATAGCCGGGCGGCTATACCTTTTAAAAAAATAAAACTGAGTATAGCCGCGCGGCTATACTAATTTTTAATATACAAAAAAAGGACCCCCCGCCATTAGGGCCACGTGTCAACACATGTCTAAAAAAAATTACAACACGGAGTATAGCCGTGCGGCTGTACTATTCATTATTTTTAAAGGCCACGTGTCAAAAAAGTATAGCCGCCCTGCTATAGGCAAAATGGGGTACAAAAAAACGACAGAGCCAAACCCGCGCGACAGGATGAGAAGAGAGTCAGAGTCACAGTGAGGACGACGACGACGCCGACGCCATGGCTACGAATAAGAGTACAGAGAAAGAGAAAGGCCCAGAAAAAGTCTCGAACAAAGGGAGATCATGCAAAGGAACACTTTATTATTCAACCGCTCTCAAATCCAAAGCTTACAATCCTATCTGCCTCGGCGTTCCTCGCACCCTCCCTCAAGGTCTCTCTTTCCCTGTAAAACTTCCCTTCTCTTTTTCCTTCCTTGTTATTTTCCGTTTAGTTCTCGAGAAAAACAAACAATTAAACATTAGTTCCATCACCAACCGACCTATTTTTTTAATTAATTCATGAGACATCTGATCGATTGCGGAACTTTCGGTTCTCTTAGAGAATTCTAACTTTTAGGGTTTCGGTGTCTGAATTCTTTTTTTTTTTTAATTTAAATTTTGTAAACCAGGTTTTAGCTTTTCACCTTAGATTTGAGATTCATTCATGAAAGTTAGGAAAAAGTCATCATCTTTGAGCTGCAGACAGCTTATATTTTTGCTTTTCCTATGAAGGATTCATCTTTCTTTGCTAGTTTTGCAAATTTGATTTTAGAACCACATTTATTTTTTCTGGATTAGATTGTTTGCTTTGTGCTCTCCTTTTTGCCAGTTGAAACTTTTCTTTTTATATGAAAGTCGTATTGGCCTACCTACTAATATGTAGATTTGGTGACCAGTGCCTGACTCAGTAGTTGCAGCAACTGAGATGGAGGCTTCTAAAGAGGATCGACATCTTGCTGATTTTCGTTATGCTTGTGCTGGTTACTCTATGTATTTGGATCGAATTAAAGAAGACCCTTCTCAAAAGAACACATCAGAATTGCCCGTTTGTGTTGGCTTGGAGGTAATCTCTCACCCTCTCTTTCTCTTTCGCTCAAAAACTCACACAATGAAACATTTTATTATGTGCTTATATGAGATGTGGGGGTTCATGTGCTTGATTATTGACTTTAATTGGTTGCTTAAATGCATGGAGATTTGCAATTGTTTTTCTCTGTCTTTTAATTTAATTTTCATGTTAATTGGATTAGTTATTACTTTACCTTGCTTTACAGTTTACATAATGAGATCATGTTATACGAGATCTCAATATGTTGTATGATAATGATAATCAGCTATGAGCTATTCACGGAGGTCGTGACTTTTGAGTTTTTGGTGCAAATTGGAGCGGGATTGTTCTTAGATAGCTGGAAGTAATATGGTCTGTGTAGCAAGTTGACTTTATGGGCACATGAAATTTCTAATTAAACAGCTCCTTTTGCGTGCATTAGTTTTTGTTTAGCAAGCAATCTGACTAAATGAGTTGCTGCAGCTTTTGGTTGGCAAAAGAATCCATAAAACGTCACCAGCTGCCGCTCCTCTTTCTACCCATGTTCATCACAAAGAGGGTAAGGAAAAAAAATTTGTTTACCAGTCTCTTTTTTTTTTTTTACTTGTCATTCTCTTTCCAGGTGTTTCTTACAATAGTTTGCCTTCAATATAGTCAAGGTCTTCCTGCAAAAATGACATGTAGATAGTGAGGTCGTGTGAGTATAATTCCACTGAACTTAGCTTAATTCTGCTAGTTACTGATATACATTCCAGAGATGGTCACTTTGGTTAAGAATATATTAACTATATAGTATTTGGTTTCTATAAATGATTTAGAAAAAGTTGTGTACCAAAAATAAGTATTATTTTTCATTAAATGTTACATTATCATCTGTTGTCAGCTATTTATCCCTTTTCTTTACCTTCTAGATGCTCGTGAAGTCCCTCAGACTCAGAGGCACCAACCACCTACTCAATCTGCTGGAACTGTTTTCTTGAACAAGTAAGCATATGATTAGACTATTCAAGTGAAGAATATGAAATCCTGGTTTTACGAAACTTTAAGCCTTAATTCGTAAGGGTTATCTTATCTGGTGTTTGTTAATGAATGTGTAGGTTTTCAAGAAATGCAGATCTTGTTGCTTCAGGGGTGACTAAGAACGTGTATAAAGTAGGTAACTACATAAAAGGAAGTCTCTCAGATTTTTTGTTCCCATACAGAGGGAGATCAAAGTAAGATGGCTTGTTGAAGATATTGGACGAATGAATAAATATACTCAAGAAGCGGGATTCGGCTTCAAGTCGACCTGGTTTCTGTGCTTGTTTATAACACCTCACTCCACATTTTGAGCAATATAATGTTAGTGCAACTGTTAGTCGTAGGTGGTGATTATTATTTGTTCTCTAACTGTTTATTTAGTTGTGGAGGAAGGTAACATGAGGTTCTGTTTTTTTTTTTTTGGGTCTGAACAAGAGGTTTTGTTATGTATGATACAATGAAATCCAAATTGAGCTATTTGCTAATCTTACCGTACGATTGCCGTAACACTAGCGTACAACCGTGATATATGCTACTTTTAACGTTATGATTCTCATAAGCAACCTTTGTATAACCTTTCTCAGAGAACTGGTTACATAACAATCATGTAAGTGAATTGAATTTAGCTGAGGTGTTGTTGCAAGGAAGGAATGAAGTTTATGTCTCTTCTCTACACATGCATCTGTCTGTGAGCAAATGTACGTGTGCAAATGTTCGTGTACATGCACGCATGGGCGACATTAATATCCGTGCGTCGTGCACACGCACGTGTGAGCGACATTAATGTACCTGCTCACGCACATCTTGATACTCATTTTTCTCTTGCCATATTCGTATTCCAGTCCATATTTTTTTCTTTGCTCTTTTATTTTTAGGTAACGGGGGTTTCTCTAACTAAACCAGTAAGAGTAGCTGAAGATAATGTATTGGTCTTGTGAGCTGGTTCATTAGAAAAGCCAGAGTTTAATTAGCAGCACCCCCATGAGTCCATGACCAATGGACCTGCCTGCCCCCAGCTAAAAAGGTCGGAATTATCGTAGAGACGATAATACAACTACTTAATTAAGAAACGTGCTTAAGATAATTAGCAGTTTGTGTTCAATTATTAGTAGTTCGCAAAAATAAAAATAGAAAAAGGTGGTGCGCGCCGTTTGGGGCAAAAGCTAATAAAATAGCAACAAGCTAGCAAGCAAGCAACCGCGAAATCAAACCCAAACTCTTTCTTTGCCGATCCTCTTCTCTTTCTTCTCTTCGCGAATCTCGAGAAGGACACAAGGACAAACAAGCCTATCCAGGTTCGTCCTCTCCTTTTGGATTTCTCAGTTAACAATAAAGTCTTCTTTCTCTTCTTCTCCTAACGCTCTTAGCCCCGTTTCGTAGCTTTTCCGATACAGGTACTGGATCGGATTCAGTTTTCGTTTCATTATTGCATTCTCGCGTTTCCTTGCATTTTCTCAGTAACGAAACGGTTCGCATATCTCTTTCCTGTGTGAAGATTCTCTCATTGTTCTTCGCGCGATTTGTTTGACCGATCAAAGGAAGGTTTCAGACGCCGATTCAGAATCGATTGATATTTTTGGGGCTTGAGATTTTCAATTAGCATTCGGAAATCAGGTTCTGCCGAAATCGAATTCGAATGGCCGCTGCTGCGGCTTGTAAACGGGTCGGGCAATTAGGAACCAATTCGGGGTTCGGATTGTCCGGTTTCGGAGGTCCTGCTGCTTCGAAAGTTGCGGTGTCTCCGTCTTTGGAGTACAGGCATTTGGATTGCAGACTGATTTCTCAGCTCGTCAAATCTAATGGAAAGCGATTGTTTCTCGTCGACACATTAGCCTTGGTGAGCAATCACATCGCTCTCTTACATTCAATTTTCCAAATTCACTTATCTATACGATGTTATTTGAATTTCTGAAAATGACAAGTTTGTGAAAATTTCAAATGGCAAAAGAAATTACAGTGACATCGGAGTAGGCTGTAATTGAGCCTAATTATATGCTGCATTTCGTCTAGGTTAGGAGGTTAGAGGGCCAAGGCGTGCCCTCAAAGCATGCCGAGGCGATAACAGCTGCCATTACTGAAGTTTTGAACGATAGCTTGGAAAATGTGTCTAATTCATTTGTTTCCAAAGGAGAGATGCAGAAAGTAAGTGATTCTCATTTTTACTGTTACTTTTCTATGCTTGATTACCTCTGTGTATATTGGCGTTCATCAATTCATGAGGAGACAATTTAATTATCCAATTGGGTTTTTTGTGTGCATAATATCAGACCGAGATGATCCAAGAATCCAATTTGTCCAAATTCAAATCCGAAATTCAAAGCGCACAGGTACTTACTAGTTCCTTACGTTAATCACTACGTCGGCTGGTGGTTTTCTATTTGATTGTTGTTGAATTTTCTTTCTGGTAATGTCTTTGTTTGGTTCTTTTGGTAAACCAAGAACTTATGTCGCTTGTTAAACTTCTGTTGATTATGAGCAGCCAGGAATTGTGGATTATATTCTTCTAGTTCCCATCCCAAATCTTATTATTGTCTTGCATGCAAACATTGTGACTGAGTGACATTTCTGGAATACCCTTTGTAATTGGTCACAACTTTCAGTTGTGTTTGTCATGCATAAATAACCAGTAAATCATTGATGGTATGCCAATCCAGATTAGATTTCAACTGAAACTGTTGTCTCTAATCTCCCGTCAACTCCAATAGACATGATTTTAGTGCTTCTCCTATCTAATTTTGAGTTAGACTAAATAGTGATTTTCATGAAATATGCCCCTAGTCCCCGCCGTTTTTGTATGTGTGTGAGAGCATTATGATAAATGATTGTGCCCCCATCATGGCTGATCATAATATTTGGGCATTAAAATGTTTTGTAGTGTTCATGGACCTAAAGTATGATGCCTCCATTTTCTGGGTGGCTGTTGCATGGTGTGGCGTGCTTCTGATTGTAGATCTTACCAGCAACTATAAGCCAAACATTTAGGATTTCAGTCATACATTTGGTTACTTTGGTTGGCATTTCAGTCTCCTAATCTTCTATATTTGATTTTCTGGGCATGAATTTACTAAACTATTCTATGAAGACCATAATTCTCATTTCATAGGCAGCATAGGGGAGATGGAATGAAATTAAGGAACCCATTTGGAACCAATTTTATATGTAATTGAATTTTTTTCAATATATTGGAAAGGTTGACAGCCATGTCTTTATCTCTCTTTAACTTTCTTGCCATGTTTACCAATGTGGATATAATTGATCACAAGAAGGATAGTTATTGAGTTATCTTTTCCAAGTGACCTTGATTTGTTGGCTAATTTGTTTAAAAATTCCTGGAAGACTCTAAAGAGGCTGAACTCTTATGTTATCTAAAGAATCCTTGCAATGAAAAATAAGCATTTATTAGTTCCTGGGCTAGCTTCTATTGGTAATTTCATTGAAAAATATGTGATGCAGGGACACCATTTTTCTTTGTTGCAACATGAGACTGAAAAACTTCGGAATGATATAGAAAAGATGCGTAGCGAATTGAGGTCTGATTTACGGAGTTACTGTACTGTTGTTTTCTGTCTGTTTCCTTGTCAGTATGTGTTTGCTTTTTCGTAATGATCTTCAGGATGCAAATATTTTCATTGTGATGCAGGTATGAAATCGACAAAGTTACTGCAGGGCAGCGGTTGGACTTGAATCTTGAAAGGGGGTAAATGAATACATTAAAACTTTTTATCCTCTGAGCATCTCAGGAACCTCTGTTTCAGTCACGATTTTCACCCTCCTTGTTCATTCTTATGGTTATCGAGTGTAGGAGGATACGGGAAGAGCTATCAAATCAGAATGCAGAAACTAATAACCTTACTAACAAACTTGATCGGGTGAGAATTGGAGCGAATACTTTTCCGATTGAACTAGGAGTGGACAATTTCTTATACTAACTATTACTTGTATATTATTACCAGGAAATTCATGCTCTAAGGGCACAGGTGGAAGCAGCAAAATATGATGTCATAAAATACTGCATAGGTACTCTTGTTTCCATTTCTGCTGTTGGTCTTGCTGTGCTTCGTATCTTGTTGTAAACGTTTTTTTATAGTTAACGATGACAAAACCCCATAGGGGAAACTGGGAAAAAGGTTCATTCTTTTCAAGGTGTTGTATTTTTCTTTTCATTTTTTTGGGTTACAAGCTGTTGTATTTTTAAGAAATATGATGAAGATGTGAAAGATTAGGACATTGTAAGTGGGGCCTAGCCCATGGAAGAATTCAATTACGCAATCCAAATATTCATCTTGTTAGAATTCAATTAAGTCCTCTCTCTCTCTCTCTCTCTCTCTCTCTCTCTCTCTCTCTCTCTCTCTCACATGTGCCAATATGATGCAAGTCCAACGTCAATAATTTTGTTGGGCTGGGTTTGGCTCGGTCTGATAGCATCTATTAATAATTTTGTTTCTTTTTAAAACAAAAAACAAAAAAAAATCTTACAGTAATAGCTGTGCAATTAATCAGTGACTATTAAAGATCCTCTCATTATAACTCCTAATTATTCAACACTAGATGAACGGTTCAAGTGGACACTTATTTTGTGACTGAAAATCTTTGGGAGTTAACTCAAATGGGGTGAGGAATGAAATTGGAGTAATAGGTTATGACGAGTAGTTAAGAGTTCGGTTTCCTCCGATCTAACAAATAAAAACGCATATATCAATCTATACATACACCTGTCATCTATCTGTAGATCTTCTCTGTACACATCTACATCCTGGGGTGTTCCGAAGTTTGACCTCAAAACTCATCAGTCTAATCTGAGTGCTGCATATACACGCAACGCAACTACAGAGACCTTAAAATTAAAATGGATTGGGATGGAAATAGGTTGGTGTGTTTAAACTGGATTGGATAGGATAGTATTCAATCCCACTCCATTTCCCAAACGCAAGCTAAACTTCTAAGCACAGTGGGGTCTTATTCAAGCACCAAGCCACCAACTTTACAAAAAGGAACAAGGATGTATAATATAATATACAAATATCCTACTGAATCTGATTGGATTGCATATTGGTGGCCCTTATGTCCTCTATTGTCCATATCCCACGTTTGTTGAAGATGGGAAATCTCAGATGGAAAATCTCAGATGGAACCTCCCTCCACCTCACCTCACCTCTCAACCTCATGCCCAGTCTCATTATTCTACCCAAAGAAAACACAAGAAAGGCCTCACGTCCTCCTCACTTGTCCTCACTGCCTACCTAAACTCAATATATTTTATATATCCCTCTCTCTTTCTCTGTATCAATTGTACCAAGTACAAACATGTTTTGTTGCCACCAGGCCCATTACAACACTTTTTTGCACGCAAATGTTTGATGCATATTGCACCACGGGCACGGACTCTGCTCCGGTGCTCAGTACTAGTATAATTTTCGTGATTACCTAGTATATTACACCAAGCGCATTACAACACTCTTTTGCATGCACATGTTTGATGCATATTGCACCATGCACATGTTTGATGCATATTGCACCACGGGCAGGGCGGCTACTCTGATGCTCCGTATTAGTATAATTGTGTCTATCTCTTTCATCACATGATTGATTTATTGAGAAACTTTGTCAATGGACCCACCAAAATACTTTGCTCTGACTCATTCATGCACCATAGAGCCTTATATTGAGATTCACATTTAGCACTATATAGCAAGCGAAATAGTCAAAAATGTCATTTCTTGGAGTTGCTGATGACAGTATGAACACCTTCAGTCGCAAGCATATACAAACTTAATATAAATATTCACACATCCAGCCACATATATTCCCTAAAGTCACGAGAAAGAATTACAAATTACACAAAATTATATACCAAGTGTTTGCAATAATATTTTTTTTTTTTCCACTGTGACAAATATATATATTTTTTTCAAATTGATCCATTATTTGAATACAATAGTAAGGGAAAAAAAAAAAGAGGAAAAAGAGAGAAAATCCAAGACAACTTTCCATACATATGAAACAAATCAAAGAGAGTGTTTATACACAAAGAAAGAGAATACAAATTCCCTCATTTCTTTTTTCCAAAGTCTCTTTTCAATTATTTGTTTTCTGGGTTCTTCCCAAATATTTTAAATATAAAAAAAAGGAAGAAAAAAAAAAAAAACCCCGCAATTTACCTGTGCGTCGCCGTTTCATTGTTATGTATACTTGAAATTTTGGGACACCAATTAATACATGCAAACTCTGTTTTTCTCATCCTCGTCATGAGATCATCAGATTCAGAGTGGACAAACCACCCTTTTACTCGGTACGGCAATGAGTCGACTGGCTCTGGGAGCGGTGAGTCCAAACACGTCGTTCATGTCGAGCTCACTGGGTTTCATCCCATCAGGCAACTCCCACGTAAAACAGTGGAGCAAATGCCCCACCGCCAACTCCAGCGAGTACAACCCGAGCTGCATGCCCGGGCACGACCTCCGACCGGACCCGAACGGAATGAACTCGAAGTTGCTCCCCTTAAAGTCCGGCACACCTTCTTTCAAAAACCTAGAGGGCTTGAAGGACTCGGCGTCCTCCCACGAGTCCTTGTCACGCCCGATGGCCCACGAGTTGATCATAACGCGTGACTTTTTAGGGATGTGGTAGCCGGCCACCTCCGCGTCCTCCGCCGTCTCGTGGAGGAGCAGTGGAATCGGAGGGTGGAGCCGCAGTGTTTCTTTAAGTGCACATTTTAGGTAAGTCAACTTCTCAAAGTCTCCCTCTTCAGGTCGGCGATCAAGACCCACCACGTCAGCAAGTTCTTGTTGGACCCTCTTTAGCTCCTCTGGGTTCCTCATTAGCTCTGCCATGGCCCACTCTATCGCCGATGCCACCGTCTCTGTCCCGCCAAACATAACATCCTGCATGCAACACGTGTCAATCAATTAGTTCATTTATTTAGTTTAGTAAATTAGTGATATGTTGCGTTGTTAGAATGTGAATCTGATTCGTAATCAATTCAAAATAATATTATCTGATAGAAACTTACAGTCTAACAACATAATACGTAAACATTTTCAGATTTTTCCAAATTAATTGTGTTTTTATATGGTATAGAAGGCGCAATAATTTACCATGATGATGGCCTTGATGTTATCTCTAGTAAGGTTGATGGCGTTTTGCAAATTGTCGTCAGACTCATTTACTTTGGCTTCATCACTGTAAAAAGCCAACAATTCATCGACCATATCAGTTTCACCGCCATTCGATCCCTCACTCTTCTTCTTCTTCTGTATGTGGTCGTCTATGATGCTGTCGATAAATCTATCCAACGACTGACGAGCCCTAGCCAGCCTGTTGTTGAGCCCCTGAGGGTCAACCCAACCAAGGCAAGGAAGAAAATCCGCAATATTAAAAGCCCCGAACAACTTCGAAAATTCCTGCAATATCCCAATAAACTCATCCTGCCCTTCCTCCGAGCTCGTCCCGAAGGCCGCCCGATAAATAATATTCTTCGTCAACGAAAAAACCAGCTCCCCGATATTCACAGCCGAACCGGCCTGAACCGCCACGGTACGGACCGCCGTGTCCACCTCGTCCCTCACGGCGTCCCAGGACTCTGCGCGCTTCCGGCTGAAGAGCTTCATCACGCAGAGCTTACGCATCTGGCGCCAAAAGGGACCGTAGTGGGCGAAAGCCATGTCAGCGCGGTCGTAGGTGAGGTAGCTGATGGCGATGGTGGCGGGGCGGTTGGAGAAGATGTTGTCCTGGACTTGGAGGACCTGGCGAGCCACGTCAGGGTTTGAAATGCCTACCATGTGGAGGAACCCCATGCGGAGGTGGAAGATGCCGCCATATTGCTTGGCCAGTTTGGCAAGGCCTCGGTGGGTTATTTGGTCCATCATCAGCATGTTGCCGATGATGGGGAGGCCTGTGGGGCCCGGTGGGTAGGGGGAGCGTCTTCGGGACCGGTATAGGAAGACTAGGCCGGAGAGGAAGAGGAATGGGATGATGAAGAAGGGTGTCATGGGTTGTAGGGGTTGCAAGGCTTGGAGAAGAGAATCCATGTGGCTTGTGTTTTTTGGGTGCGTAGAGTAGTTTGGTGTTGTGTGCAACTCAAAATGTTGCTAAGTTGGATGAGATATTATGGGGCCTTTTATATACAAAGTTTGTGTGCTGCTGTTGAATTTAGTCACGCGATTTAGGATTTAGAATTTAAATGAATTGAATAAATTGAAAAGGGTTTGTCTTTTATTTTTGTTTTAATAATATTTTATGTTTTGTGGTATGGATGGAAGTTGGACTATTGTCTCTGAATGAGTAAACGTAAAACCAGAAGACTGTGGGAAAAGACTGGGAGATATGGATTTCTAAACTGCTTTGACGTATAGATACGTACTGACATTCCTTCTTTATAAACGGTGATGAGGGATATTATCTGCTATGTGTACATGAGTTTAGTTCAATTAGTCAAAGCGGTATAAAGGCATTCTTCGCCTCTTTGCAGCCGACTTCGATTCGATATAAAATAAAATATAAAATAAACAAACAAAAAAGAGAGTAGGTAGCTTTTAATTTATTTTTGCTAAAATTGCTTTAATTTGACTTTGTCTGAAGTAAAGCAATTGAATACTTCTAGAATTAATGAAATTAACAGAGAAAAAAAAATATTATGAAGCTTCCGTATATGATTGAAAAGTATCATTTTTCTTTTTTATTTAAAGAATAAGAAGGTTGAAATAACTTTGTTTTAAGAACATTTTTTATTGAAAGTGACGATAATATATTAAATTCACACGCATATTATACGAATGATAGGACTTGAAGTCAAGACTTTTAGAGAGAGAGAGAGAGATGTATAATTAAGTTAATTGCAAGCAGTTAGTTAGCAGAATTTAAATTGGTTATCTCAATTTCCTGCAATTGAGTAACTATATTGTAACTTGCAAGAAATGAACTCAACTTTTGCAAATATGTATCACACTTATAAAAGAACAAGCAAGCTCAATAATAAATGGTGTGCACGAATTTGAACAAATTTTAAATGAATGTTCCGAAAAGTTCTACCATGGCTGCAAGACAAAAAACATATGCTGCAATTGTGGACTTTCCTCGAACTAGTCACACTTAACATTTGGGTCCAGTATACTTTGTTTGATTCACAAAATTAATCAGGAAAAACACTTCATGATGGCATGCCTCATTCATCTTCTTTTTTTTAGTAGTAAGTACTAAGTCCCTTTCTAATGTGCTAGATTTTGTTGGCAGAAATTTTGTTATAAACGGTACTTAAAAATACATCCATCTTAACCGTATCTTATCATTTAATATTTTTAAGCCAAAAAATAGTGACCCGGATAGGTACATATTTAACTAAATAATTTATTGAAATTTTATCCCTTGAATTTTAATTCAAATTGATGGTGCTTAGAAAACAAACCGAGCTTGTTTTGGGAGTTTCTATTTGTCTTTAGGGTTAAAGCTAGCACAGCTAGCTGGCCACCTAATTCTTTATTCAACGCGAATGATGATTCATTAGTGTATAGCAAAGTGTATGTTTGAGGCTTCACATAACAATTGGTCAGTCTGTCCGTGTGAAAGGTGAAAGATTTGATGCAGGACCTTATACATTTCAAGTAGCTGTCGAGGTTTAGACATTCGAGCAATTGACTGTTTCATCTCACCATTTCAACCTCTTTTTTCTCTTCCAAATATTTTATGGAAATGCAATGTGTTAAATGGTGTTGTGTTTAGTTAATATACTTCAAAACTAAGATAAGATTACAGGATTAGGAGCTAAGTAGCTAGATTGCGTGTTTTAGCATCATGATAACATCATCATTATTTTAATAATTAATTCAATGCCTGTGGCCTGTGCCCTGTGGGATTTGATTTGATATTTTCCCACTCGTTCATTTTCATCAAATAATATATTCATTTCATTCATCCATTAGCAGTGTGAATCGCGCTGTGGAAAACCTCAGAGCACCCAAAACCATGCCTCATTAGTTGATAAATCATGGCCCATTTTGAGATGTCTAAATCATTATGACTTAAATCCCCCAAAAATGATAAGTTTAGATGTGCTAGTGGACCACCACTTCAGGCCAAAAAACTCATCCGTATTTCCGGCCTAGTGATCAATGTTTACCTTTCTAAATCAGACATACATCAAGTTCTAAATCAGACCCCGGATAGTAGAAACTAAAAAGTAAAACGACTGCCTCACATAATTAAGCTAAGTATCGGTCAACATCTTCAACTGCCACTTGTAAACATCCGCATTCTTGATCTTGCCATATACGAATACGACACGTATCATCATAACGTGTTACGAAATTAAATTTTAATGTACGTTATCAATTACAGCAACAAAACAAATCATATCATAGAAAATCCAACACAATTTTAACTCTTTGGCAATTATAGCCCCTTAAAAATTGAATAGAATATTAACTATACCATGGGACATTTCCAAAAGGGATTGTCGTGCATAACGGGTTACATATGCACATATTTCTGATTTAGTGTGAAAGCTCGTCATGTTAATTTGCCTCTAATTATGATTTGTGAAAGATAAGTTATACTTAACAACCGCCCAAATTAATGATGAAATCTGATTGCTTCTTATTGCTCGAAGAGAGACACAAAAATTCTTTTGGTTTACCTAAAATTTAAGACGAACAAAAAGTATATGATTAATATTTAAGATATGCTGGGTTTGTCAAAGATGCATACATGTATATTGTATAACTTGTATTGACCAAAAACCACAAATGATCCTTGTAGTTTACGGTAATCGGTAGCCATCGTGGTTTAATTTTGTAAATTTAATTTGTTATCATTTTTTATCGTATGTTCAGTTTTCGTCAATTTGAATAACTTGTACGTCAAAAGCCTACACTCTCTCCGAAACGTCACTGAATCAAGAGGGGGTGGTAGCTAGTTTGGCCGGGAAGTTTGAATTGTAGTAGGAGAGAGAGAGAGGATAGCCAGAAGATTGATCATCAAAGGGAACAGTCTTTTTTGACAAAAGATATGTCTTAGTTTTGGCTCACAGTGCACATCATTTTATTTCATTGAATTAATTATTTTTTGTTTTTTTGGACGAAAACAGTGAATTAATTCTGTGTCAAGACAGACTATAAACTGTTTACTTTTGCAATTTTACTATAACTTTCTTTTTTTTTGTACGTATTTTCCTTCCTTTCTCTTGGCATTCTGATTAGACAGAACATTTTTCACACGATTTGAACTTCGAAAACAAAACCCAGTGCAAACTCTTCTGGAAATTCGTAGAACTTGATAGAAACAGAGAGAGACATTTCATTTTCATCTTCCTGAGACCTAGCAAACGTGATGTCATTGTAGAATATGACTAGTAACCATGCATGCACCCGTGATACACATATGAGTAGCACATGACCATTAATGTAAAGATATATGATTATCCATTACTTAATGGAATTGAGTTCAATAATTTTAAAT
Source organism: Prunus dulcis (assembly GCF_902201215.1). Lineage (NCBI taxonomy): Eukaryota > Viridiplantae > Streptophyta > Magnoliopsida > Rosales > Rosaceae > Prunus > Prunus dulcis. The sequence goes on along the minus strand of NC_047656.1, from coordinate 15,727,985 downwards.
ATGTTTCTAGTTAGCTAGTTCACATATCTTAATAAAGCTTACTTGGATTATAAGTAAAATGACATTAACCCCACAAAAAACAAAAACAAAAATCAGTAAGTCTGAAAGCTTCACTCGACACTTCCATCTTAACTGACATACAACTTTATTTCGTAAACAAAAAACAAAAAGCAATCAGTAAGTTTGAAGTTCGAAATACAATTGTTGTATGAAAAAACATAAAAAAATTATACCAATTGCAAGTACGTAGCTGTCAGGAATCTAATAAAGCAGAGGCAGTTCATGTGGTTGGGTGGTGGGGGGAGAGGAGGGTAAGTGCATGAAGCTTCCAAAGTTTTCCAGTTTTTCAAATAAAATCAATACAAGGACTTTTGCTGCTGTGTTTGCTTATTTTGAGCCAACGAATTACCAAAATCATCTCATCGAATTAAATGAGACTCCCAGTTTGAGGGAGATGGAAGCAGCTTGGTTTATCACAACGCAAAACTGCTTGATGTGTCTTCCTTCCTGCAATCCCACCACAGATGAGCAATAATTAGGTAAGCCATTCACATCATTCCTGTCTTAATCAACACACACTCGCAGTTTCATCTTTGTCAATTATCAAGATGGGCAACACCTATTTTGATCTTATTGGAATCTGACGAAAACGACATCGTCCATGAAAAGATTTCACCCCGGCAATTGAAAGTGTGAAAAACCAACACAAAACAATGGACTGTCTTTTAATTGTGGCTGTATTCAAAAAAAGAAAATTTTAAATTAAAAAAAATCTAGAAGCTCCCTTGTGACATGGTTCATATGGCTATATATAGCCGGACAATTTCTTACTTCATGTTTAGTCATTGTGACCTCACCATCAATCTTCCTCCATTTCATGTCAATCTTTTTACTTCTCTTGTTGCATAATGCTCTCATCACCATGATGGATCCATTCGCTTGTGCTGCTGCCAAAAGCTGTTTCATCTCATGTTTGAATTTTTTTTATTTTATTTTAATTTTTTGCCTTTTTAATCATACAATTGTTGATGAGTGAGTGGTATATACTAGTGGTGGGAACATGTCACATTTCAGATAACATTGTTTTTTGGATTTTCTCTTTCACTTCCTGAAAAACAAACCTCAAATCTTCAATTTGCTGGAGCACACAAGTACAAAACTTGGTGGGAAACACCCACAATTTAATTTCATTAGGGTCCACATATATATAGTTATTCTCTTATTCAGATGTCCCACGTTATTATCGTGCGAATATCATTGTAAATAAGGAGAAAAGCAGGGAGGAGTAGTGAAAAGTACACGCCCTAAAACGTACACCTCAACTTATAATTTCAAATCATTTTTCTTGTCAGGGGACTTTTTCCCATTTGTGCTTGAATTTTGTCAAGGTGAAGAAAATTTAGGCCAAAAGTTTCGGCCATTAAAGGCATGCAGTAACTCGCTGCTGCTGTTGTTGCTTATGTTATGTATGCATGACATGTTGTGGACGCGTTTGTTTGTTTTTTGTGTTAATTATTATCTGCAAATAAATGGTCGGTTTTTTTGACATATGAAGTCCATGATCTCGTGTTTGACGTGTTCATATGAGAGTAAGTGCGGTGTTTTGACGACCATGAATTGTTTGTTGGGTGGTTTGGCATTTTGCAGAGTTAGGTGTTTGCACAATTCAGATTAATTCCAGAACACAAAGCTTGGAGTGGACCTGACCCCCGCGGTCATGCAACAATACCTATATGGAAATTTCTATGCTAAATCCATCTGATTACCGAACAAAACATGTTTAATTAATTAATCAACAAATTAAGTGATGGTGATTGTTGAAACAGAGAGGTCAAGAACCCTTCTGTGGGTTTTTTTTCTTTTGTTTCTTAATTGGTTTTGCGTCTCCAATGGAAATTTGAAACGGTCTCAGCAAGATCACCAAGTTCCACTAACTGAGATTTATCGCAATAAAAAAACACAAAGGGGAGGATGATGTTCACTTCTTTTATTAGTTTCAGAAAGAAAATTGTGGAGTTGATGTGGAAGTTTGCAATATAATCTTAATATAAAACTACAATGCTTTTGATTTGGTCAGACTGTATACTTGGGTGAGTTTTCTTTCCTCTAGATGTGAAACCAGATTAACACTTTATGACAATCTGATAGGTCAAGTAATAAGATGATGGGTTCCGTAAATGGCTAAACAAAAGTGAAACAAACGAGAACATAAGCATATCTGTCACGTGTAAACATTGCTAGTTTGGGAAGAAAACTAGGGAAGGGGGATGGAAAGTGAGGACAAAATCTAACATCACCAATTGAACTGGTGAGAATTGTTCAATTTTGGAGTCTTTATCTCTTTGAGAATTGATGTGAGGACAAATGTAACACTTCCTTTACTTTTGTTTTTGTTTTTCAGCATCCAAAGTTCAGAGGCCAGAAATCAAGCTCGAACTCGAGATTAAGGTTTCGATACTTAGGGTTAGGACTCAAACCCAAGGTTGATGTACAGTTTTAGGCCTATAATTTGAGGTTTGAAGCTCGATGTCTAGTTAGGACTTAAGTCTCAGATTTAGGGCAGAATTCTAAGTCTCTCGTCTCCTAGGTCTGAAGTTTGAAACGTATATAGTGAAACTGCACCATTGATACTCCATTCTAACTTTTCTTAAGGATTATATTAAACTCACATCTTCAAAACTTTATTTGAAAAGAACCTACCAAATGCTTTTGTTTTTTAAGTGAAAAAATGTTACTATGTCCTAGTTTTACCATGAGGTGTATTGGGCTGTCTCATGCTGATCACAAAACTACTTAAATAGCTTTGGGCCACCAGAACATTGGACCAGGCCCTGTAACTTTCTACCGATCAATAATTGTTCGAATTCAAATTCAGTCCACCATCAAACTTGGATCGTTTTGTAATCTGCCACATCCATGGACCAAACCCAACTCTCAACTTTCTTCTTGTGAGTAGTCCGAATGCATAGACAAAAAGTTCGAGACCAAAAGAAAAAGAAGGCATAGCTTAAAGAAATGGCAACTTCATCGCATGGAAAAATAATGGCATGCACCCACAACTATTGGGGGACCTTATGTGGATTGCACTAATCAACATCTCCACCACAGACCTGGAGCCATTATAAACATATATATATACTAGACAGCACCACCACCACCCTCCCCTCTTCTCTCCTTGTCCTTCCATTCTTTTTTCACGTGGCCACCACTTGTATTCTCATTCCATCGTGAAGCCAAAGGAACCTCAAACTCTCGTCCACCCACTTGTGAATTATTTAGTTTATGTGGAAGGAAGCACAGCTGAAACAACTTAGTCCTTTAAAGTCCGCATTGCTTTTGCTCAAAGAAGAAAACCTAAATTCTGTTTATTTTGACTTGTTACCCTCTTAATGAATCAAGCAAGTTTAATTAGCACGATAAAGTACACACTAATCGAATTTGTGTTGCAAAGGATTCATTAGTGTTCGAGTCCTAACATCCGTGTGTTACCGTATAGTGTATGTGAGTTTAGCATGTTATCACTCATTTCAATAATAAAAAATCAAATTTGTATTAATTAATCTAAGGACAGAGATTCGAACGTGCCTGACAGATAAACAAGTTGCTTACAGAGGACCAACTGGAAGCTTTTCAGTATGCTAATATACAACGAAAGTGGTGGGGGGCTTGGGATACAAACAAAACAAAGATGGGTATCTTATATAGAGTTAACCAGAGTGATGGAAATAAGAGACTTTGGCTTTTATAAAAAAGGAAAAGCGTGCAGAGGTCACGCCAATAATAAAAAGTGGGGACAAATTGCAAATTGCGCAACAAGTCATCAAATATGATATCTCACTACTACTCTATGTATGTATTATCTCTTTTGCAGCCTTTGGGAGGGGTTAGGGTTTGCTACTTATTGGAAGTTAGTTATAGTGGGAGCTGCATTGCCAATTGCAAGTACAATATATTCTATTCGAAGAGTATAAAGAGGTTGGGGATGACTTGGGTTTTTGCATTGATCTCAAGTTCATGAGGCAGAAGATGGAGATTAAGGGCAGAGTGTTTGGAGTTTGTTTAGGTCTTGCTGTTTTTTTGAGCATGTGTTTGGTTGATGGGCTCGAAGATTCTGATGCAATAGATGGTGGCATTAATGCTGGGTTTAATAATGCCACTGCTGCTGCTATCCCCAAGCTGACTGCTTCATCTGATGAAGTTTTAGTCAAAAGCAATAACAATCAAAATGGAGGTGGAAATGGAGGAGGAGGTGGTGGTGGAGGAGGTGGAGGTGGAGGTGGAAATGGTGGTCAAGGTGGGGGAAGTGGTGGCGGAGCAGGTGGTGGGAATGGTGGAGCTAGTGGAGATGGAAGAGGTAAAGGAAAAGGTAGAGGCCACAAAAGAAAAGGAAATGGTAGAGGAAGAGGAAGAGGCAGCGGTGGTGGTGGTGGTGGAGGTGGTGGAGGTGGCGGAGGTGGAGGGAATGGCAAAGGCCATGGATGGGGTGGAGGAAGTGGTGGTGGTGGAGGAGGAGGTGGTGGGGCAGGAGGCGGTGGAAGTGGAGGAGGTGGTGGCGGCGGTGGTGGTGGTGGCGGTGGTCAAGGTGGAGGTTGGGGTTGGGGAGGAGGAGGAGGCAGTGGTGGCGGCAACAACAAGGGTTGTTGGGCTTGGGGATGTGGTGGCCATCCAAAAGCAATTGGAGGAGGGAAAGGCAGTCCTTAGAGCTAATGCAAGGTTTGGTGTTGACCATGCACATTGCATGAACAAACCAACCTTGTACAAGGGCGCAAGAAATTGGACCAGTTTCCACATTTATTTGGATTGTATTGCTTTTACTTTCTGAGCAAACTTTTGCCTCTTTTAAGATCAATATTTCTTTACACTGAGAATGTGATGAAAATGCCATAAAAGATACCCTAGCTAGTAGTAGTAGGAAACTTTTAGTGAGTGGTGTGTATGTTGTGTTGAAGAGTTATTGGTGATTTGCCAAACACCTACCTATGCGATGCGAGAGAAGAAGCTACGAATAAAAAGCTTGTCATTTTATGTGCCTCCATCTCATATGATACGATTCCTTCTCATGTTTGCTTTAATTTGCTCTTTTTCACTTTTAGTGGAGCAGCTAATGCTTGACCTTTTATGTTACAGATATTTCTTTGCACAATTGCACCCAAACTTTTCAGGGAGCTTCTGTAACGAGTGGTTATGTTGAGGGGTTATAATGAAGGATTTCAATCCAACAGTCCAATAATAACTATGCATTGAATCGAACGGTTATTAAGAACCTCATTCATTACCCCTCACAAAATCCCCTCATTCTAGCCTCATTGTAGCCTCCCTAAAATAGAGGAAATGTAGAAATGTAAAGATTGCATGGACAGGTCTTTAGACAGGCCTTTAGGGGAGTTAACTAGGGCTGGAGAGGCTGCCTTTTAGCAAATCTTACATCTTTCATCATGGGCCATTTGGCATTTTAAACTGCTAATATGAATGAATTGTGAGACTTATGAGGAAATCTGAAATGGGTTAGAATCACAAACAATCAATGGGCTGCAAGTGAAACTATAAGCCTTGCACCAATATAGATAATGTTTTTTTTTTATAGATGTCTGCTATGTTCTGTTGTCTAACGATTTATTAGCATTGTATATATAAATAAGTAAATTTAGCAATGTGTCATGTTTTGTCGTGTTCGTATTGTGTGAGATTATGTTCAACTCAAACCAGACACATTAACTTATCATGTCCAAATATATAAACCCAAATTCATTCACAAATTTTACGTGTTGTGTCGTGTTTAGCCCGAATACTTAATTTTTCATGCCTCTTCGTATCATGCATATCATTTTGTCAGGTCTACAAATAAGAATCAGATAAATATTCACATTGACTATCGAATTTGACAGGCAAACATTGCCTAGTAGCAATACTGAAACGAGGCCGAACGTGCTTTTTTCTTCTTGTCACATTAAAGCCTAGAGCTTGGGAGTTGTGTTGGAGACCAAATGCATATGCAGATTGCCAGATTCAAGTTATAATAAACACATGCTGGCCTTATAATAATCCTAGATGAACGATCAACTCAACAGAATTTAGACTTCTAATACTCAATAAACAAGCATGACTTGACAATTCCGATGATATTTTCTCATCAAATAATAACTAAATTCAATGGACCTCCATATTGACTTTACAAAATCAACTACAACAATTTTTAAACATATGATAGGATTCAATGATGTGTGGGAGTCGTTTGATGCAGCAATCTTAGTGGTCCTACAGCAAATTCCAGTGACTAAATCTTTACTTCTCTTCTACCCCAAACAAAATAGTTATGCCGGCTCAGTTTGCAAAGTCTATCGTTAGTCACTCCCATGTGCATGAAGGATTTTCAACTAAAATTCGTCCTCGTACACTTGGGCGATCAATATAGCAAAATTCATTTATGGAAATAACCCATATCTAGTTATCTGCGGTGCTAGCAAAAAAGGTGTACCACTTTGCTAGATTAGATAGACATCACAGCACACAAAATGAAATCAACTTGCATTTCGCAATCAAATTATTCGTTGAGGTAATTAAGTCTAAGAGCAAAAGAGTAAATACAGAGGGATTATTGGAGTGAACAGGACTCGCACATTATTGGATGGGGCTGGTAAGTTAAAACCCCTCCCATTTGAAAACGGGTATAAGTACAAGGATTTTACAAGGCAAGGGGTCAAAAGGCTGTTGATTCTTGAACAAACATTATGGTCAAAAAAGGTTGGGTGAGGTGGGTACAATCACTACTCACTAGCATGTGGGTGTTGAGGGAGAGAGATATCTTTTTTGCCTTTGGATTTTCCAAATGGAGGGCACGATCGAGGCAATCCATCCCACACAATATCACTACTCTTTTAAGTGAAAGGCCGGCCCAAAATGTTGACCACCTAATGTTTATGCAGAAATAAATATCTTAATTAACCTAATTTAACCACGCATCTGCATCGCCATCATCATCAACATCATTATTGTTGTTGATGGCCTTGGGGAGAAAAAACAATGCCAGAAATTTCTTTCTATTTTCTGAATGCGACACATTTTCTGTTATCAAAGGCATCAACTCGATTCAAAACCCTGTTGATTCTATCACTCTATGCGTTGGACTTGTGCCACACTTTTCTCAACACACATAATTTGATTATATAAAGTCCATTTTTATTTGATTAATGCACACTTTTTTTTTGCTTGACGAAGCGATATTTTAAACTACTCTAATGTACATAAAGACGAATTCAACTTGAGTACAACGATTTTATTCAACTGACCTAACCCATATTTTACGCATACTTCTTTTCTTTTGGGTTATGGCCGTATTTTTCTTTTCTTTTTTTTTTAACTTGGGAGATATGATAAAGGTTTTGTGGAAGGGAAGGGAAAGCTGAGAAAGTCAAATACCTGAGCAAATTCAAAGGCATGCAAGACCCACACAAGTGGACAAAGGCATCCCTTGTTAATGTTGCACTATTATGGACGTTGGAGAGAGTGGTTGGAACTGGTGGGAGATGGCCATCACGTAATTGCCACTCAACAATTATGGTAGGGCACCCAATTGCCATGGCATTTTGCCCACACTGGTAATTTCTTATGTGTTTAGGTTTTCTGTTAGCTTTGGTTTTGGTAGGAAGGAGGCCCCTAGGGGGGCCTGATTTTGAAATGCTCTTTCATTATTATGGCTACAACCAATGAAAGAAGCTAAAATTCTTGGCACTACTTATTTAGCTTCTTCCCTTCAAAAATCAATTTTTATAAATTATTTTATTTTATAAATATTAAATAGAAAAATCAATTCACAATGGGGGAGTAGTCGAACACCTGATAAGCCCTTGTAAAGTTTTCTAACTTTTCAATGTGGGACATTTTCACCTTCACATTGTCACATGTCTCGCACGTGTGATGAATTTTCAAGCCTAACACGTGGACAACACATATTTAGTGACATATAACGAACTCCATATGATACCATAAAGGAAGTTGAATTTCCACCCCAATATATTGTGTTTTCTTGTAAAGATGCGAGAACAAGAAAATACTTTATATTTGACTCTTGATAGTCATGTCTATGTTTGAGTACACGAATGTGTTTTTTTCTACTTGGAGCCTTGGAATCTTTTATTATTCAAATAATGAGATTGGGTTTTAATATTTATTTAGTTCAATTCCAACATTAAAAAATGTATTTTTTTTTTAAAAAAAAGTAAAATTAAGTTGCCCATTGTGCTATTGAATATACAACAATTAGTACAATCTTAGATTGCTCTTGCTGTCTAATTCGGCAAGCAGCAAGGTTTACAAAGTCAGAATAATAGAATGGAAGGGACTTGTATTTTGACTGAAGACAAATGTACAAGTTTTGTGCATAAATGTTGATATAATATTAGGGAGGTAACGACAAATGGCATCCGCATTTTAACTTAGCATTTCTATATGAATTGAATTCACATGGCATCATATTCCCGCCAGCAACAACGCAATTTCGAGGTCTATTTGAAAAATTCTCTGCAGTTTTACCCCACTCAACTCAACATATAATATATGTCAAACCTAATGCATCTCTTTCCTCTCTCTGTCACACTCTCTCTCTCTCTCTCTCTCTCTCTCTCTCTCTCTCTCTCTCTCTCACACACACAAACACCAAAAACACAAAAAGGAAGAAGAGGTGTTTGTATTAGGTTAGAATCATAGGTCTCTTAAGTGTTGGTAAAATTTATGAGCCAATTGGTAGTTATTTTGCTTTAGCTGAAGCATGATATTCACAACATTCGCCTCTATCAATTGTTGAATTTACTTACATCAATGGTTGAAAGCCGCTTAAACATCATTACTACGTTTAGCATAAAGAGACTTATGAAACCGAAATTGTTGTAATGAATTTTAAAAGAGTTTCCGTTTCGGAATCAAGAAAGGGTTAGTGAACTTTTTGTACATACTTTGTAAGCAAAAATTCCAACATAGAATGATGAGTCATAGCTTGGTGGTAATTATGGCTGTCACCACTTATATGTGTGCCCGCGGCATCCTCTTTTAAATTCTGAAATGGACCGTGTGACTTAGTAAATGGCTTCGGCTTATCGACTGACCTTTTAATAACCCACCTGACCTGATATTTTTTTTGGCCTTTAAAGCCTTCCATGGCCAATGCATGCTTTTAAACCTCGGACAAATATCAATATCCACTGTGAATGTGAATGTGAATGGCTCCAAACCCAGCACCAAAACCGAAGAAAGCAAAAAAAAAAAAACAACCCTCATCACATCAGGATTTGCAGGCATCGAAGCAGCTCTTTTAAAATCCAACGGTCAGGATTCAGCACAGAACGTGCAGTTTACGCCACGAGAAATTATGTCGTCTAGAGAAAAGCCTTGGCCTCTCTCGTGGCGCGCTCGGTCATAACATTTTTGCTTTCCAACGGCCACCAAATTAAAAAGGTTTTGAACGGTTTCAAATTCACTCAAAGGGTCAGTTTCGACAGACCACCAAATCTCCTCATTTTCCCTCTAAAAACCGAACCAAAAAATTAGGGGGCAAATTAATTAAATAATAAAAACCCAAAAAAAAAAAACTCTAATTAGGAGAATTAAATTTAAAACAAACCAAGAATATAATTTAAAAATTAAGTACATATTAAGTAAACTAGTAAAGTCCTGCCTAATCAGTTACATGCCTACAAACCTACCGCACCAACCCATGCAAAAGGAAAAACGAAAGAAAAAATGTACACTAACTCGGCCTGTTCGAACCGGGTTCAATCCAATCTAACCCCGGTTCACTTTGTCCTCTCTTCCCTACTTGCTAACTAAAAGTTTTAATCCTTTTTCTTTCCGCCTAACCAAAACTGGGCACCACCGGAGGTCTGGTCAAACCGGGTTCGGGCACGCCGGTGACATCCTTCTTCTTCCGCATCTCTAGAACTTTACGGTGGTGGTTCGAGTGCAACTCGCTCGAGAAAGTCGGGCTGCATGCGGGTCGATATTCCGGTAAGAGCCGACCCGACTTGTAACGTACCCCACAGGCGTTACAGAGGGTCTTGGCTCCATTGGGCCCGGTTCTCCACTGCGGGGTCTTCTGCACCCCACAATGGCTGCACCGACGAGGCGGCTGGCTCGAGCTTCCATCCACCAGTCTTCTCTTGGGCTTCTTCGGAGGCTTCTCCACTGACCCGACCGGTTCGCCGCCCGTTTCGGCTGGTTCCCGGTTCTGGGTGGTGGGGTAAATGAGCCAGGGGCTAGACGGAGACGAAGAAGAAGACGAGGAACTAGAACTCGAGGATGTCTCCGTCAACGAAGGTGACCCCAGTGACCAGACCCGGCCGCCGGTTCGGGTTCGCTTGCTTCTGGCCTTGGCCGGAACCGGAGTCTTGAAACAGGGTTTTTGGGGTAAAGGCGCTGCCGGGTCGGGACGTTTCTCGGTCTTGGGCTTCTCGGGGATGAACCCTGCCGGCAGAGACGTAGTGAATTCCGTGAAAGAATCCTCAACAAAATGAGACAACCACTCGAGGTTTTCCAAGTCGTCCGCCTGTAAAAATGGTAGCTTTTGGTCAAAAACCACAACCCAAGGCCTCAAAAAGGGTCAAAATCACCATTTTTAAAGATGGAAATTGGGAAGAGAAAGTACCGGAACGCTGAGTTCGCTGGTGGGTTCGGGCCCAAGTTCGTTTTTTTCAGACAAATCCGAGTTCTCAGGGTCCTGGGGTTGTTTCTGAGGCGGAACAGAGGCAAAGCCCTTGACTTTATCTTTATCGTCTTCCTCAGCCTCTGTTTCCACAAACCCATCTTCGTTCGAGAAGTCAAGGAGGTCATCGACTGAGAAATCGTCACAAGCGACACCGTTTTGTCCATTGACGCCGCCCCACAACAAGTCATCAAAAACCGCTTGTGAGCTCGCCTTGACAGCCATCTCCTTCCTAATACTGGTCTTCAGGGCCGCTTCCACGCATTCCATTTCAGTTTCAACCTAAGACAACAAAACCAGAAAAACCCAAAACCAAAATAAAGCAACATTCTTCCTTGCACTAAACACACAGCGGTTACAGAAAACAACAGGAGGAAACCCAAGCCTTTTTATTTGATTAATTTGAAGACAAAAATGACATTTTATCATGTATACCTGTTGTGGAGGTAGAGGTGGAGGAAAGGTTAAGGGCAGAGGAGGATGAGGAGAGAGAGAGAGGAGAGGAGAGAGGTTGAGGTTGAGGTTGAGGTTGAAGAAGAAGAAGGGATTGAACAAGTAAAGGGATGAAATTGGAATAAAAAGGAGTGGTGAGTTTGGTAAAGCATTGAATTAGGGCTGAAAGCGTCCGTGGCCTATACTAAAAGTGCCCGTTTCTTTCTCTCTCTCTTCTCTCTCCTTTAATTTACCTTTTTTTTTCTTATCTCCCCACCCATCCACTTTATATATCCACCTATACTGTTCTCTGTATTTACACTTTGGATACGTTTGCAGTCTGTCTGTACTAAATAAACCGTACTGTTCATAAATAAATATATTTGTTTTTGTAAAAATAAATAAATATGGAAAATATTATTTTTTCTGTCTGAAATTACGAGGACTGCCCTTTTGACTGGATTTTTCTTCCCTTAAACATATGGGTAGGCCAGGGCGGACCATATCCTCAGACAGCTCCCATCTTTACATAACTTCCATTTTCTTTTTTATTTTTTCTTTTAATTTTGTAATTTGTAATTTGGATTTTTGGGAGGGGGAGTGGGATAAGAATTATAGGGTGCGGTTCGTCCCACACAAACCTCTGCGTCGTGAATACCTAGGAAACCGGCACCTTTGTGTATTTTTCCTTTCTTTTTACTTTTCTTTGAGAAGGAAAGGAATTGGCCCATTTCTTTTGACTAATTTACAACATCAGCCTACCGCGTTGATCGCCGCTCGTTTTGGTCCTTCACCACTTGAAGCTTTTGTTTCCCCGCTCATTGTTTTCGCACTTTATTACGAACTCAACCGAAATTGGCGCATTGCTTATTTGTTCCTTTTTTTCTTTTTTCAAAAAAACTAAATTGAACTGGAATATATCTATTTGGCTTAGATTTTGTCGCTTACCTGATAACCGTCATATCCAGTTTTAATTAATAGTCCTTAATCGCTTGCATCGACAACTTACGATCTAAATATAGTTCATTGTTTCGGAAAAGTAAGGAAACACAATTCTTTTGTGTTGAACATTGCTTAGCTCCTTGAATTAATCCAACGACGCACATAATTAATAGTCTTAACCCTCACTTATACTCCTCAGGTAAGCGGGACTGACATTCCCTCTATTAGAGAAGGAATTCTAAATTGCATTTGCTTAAAAGAAACAAAAAACTGTAGAGTAGTAGAAATTAACAGGGTTTTCTCTATTTTCCTTCCAAAATTCTTGAGAATTTTGAGTAAATGGCGGCAATGAATATGAATACGATATGAATTGTTTGATATCATAAATCATGGCACAAACGCAGCTACCATTTGACACTTGTACTAGAAATTTCCAAAATAATTAGTACAGCTAATAATTTTCTACAACTTGTGTGATCATGACAACATATTAACGAGTTTTCTTCAAGTTGTGATTAACGCGGACAATTAATTAAAGTTATATCCAACGTGTTAATGTTTCGTGATGTGTCGTAAAACTATTGGCCCGTAAACGCAATACAATGAGTTCAAGCATATTTGACAGGTCACTAATTAGTACTGTATCCCACTTTTATCCACGTAGATACATCACCTTAATTAATTTTCCATATAAAACAAAGAAGAGAATCAGTGTATCTCAAGAAACTGAGGCAAAGCAAATTGAATTATTTTATTATTTTGGTCTGATAACCCAAATTGAATTGATCCATAAAATTTAATCAATTCATTCATGAATTGAGGCCAGCCCAGAAATTGGTACGACCAAATTTATATGGTACCCCTGGACTGGAAAACCAATCTCCAATCTGCAATGTCCATAATGATCAAAGTTCAACGACAGACATACATGGCTTAGAAGCAACCAAGGGCGCAGAAAAGTGATGATACGAACCAACGAGTCAATGACATGGGTCCAGCTTTTGTCTCCAACCTCTCCCAACTCAAATGATTCCCCTTCATTTTTATTTTTATTTTTATTTCCATATACATAGGTCTTCTTGTGTGCTGGCCACTGATCAAACCCTCATAGGTGTGAGTTCAAATTACGAAAAATACATTCGTGTGGGCAAGGTTGGGCAAGGGTGGACCAGGAAATTTTTATAGGAGTGGACTAATATGTTTTAATGGGAGATCCATTATATTGCCTTTTTTTTTTTACTTTTTAAAAGCAGGTTTACATGGTTAATTGACTATAAGTTATAGTTTTTTTTTTTATACGCAAAGAAAATGAGTGGTAGCAACTATTTTTCAATTAACAATATTTAAATTTTATGGGAGTACACATAGACGTAGAGTGTGCAGTCATATAGATCTACAATTGCTCAATCACAAGCTACAAGCATTCAACAAAACCAAGAGACAATTAGACTATATAAAAGCATATATCAAGTAATGAATAGATTAAATCAGAAAAATAACGAGTCATCAATAAAATCCTAGCAAATTGCATAAGCAAAAAATCCCCACAATTTAACACCCTAACTCTAAATCATAAAAAGATAACAATAACAATTGAAATTGTAAATTAAACAAAAAGTAAGAGAGAAACTTACTAATATTAAAGAACCCATTGGATATAGGTTGATAAAATTTTAAAGAGGAGGAGACCTACTACTTCTAAGCTCTCAAGTTCAAATATAAAGTTATAGCTTATATAGATGGGTAATAGAAAAACATGATGTTTGATGTGTGTGGGTGCCTCTAGAGATGAAATCTTATGGTTGTGATAGGCTAATATCAACAAAGAGGGGTGGACTATTTTTAATTAACTTAGGTTTGACTTATAAAATTAACATTAATTTTTTTCATCTCCAAATTTAGCACTAGGCTAGAGTCTAGCCCATGCCTAAATATGTTCTTGGATGTGGATTGTGACACTATCGCGTAATGTTATTAGATTATGTTTTTAAAAATAAAAATAACATATGCTATAACATAATATTGGTGCACGACACCACGCGACCCTCTAAACCCCTACACTATCAAACTTTATAATTTATAAAAACAAATTTGATAAATTGATATGGCCATCAAATTCCAATCTAAAATTATTATTATTTTTATTATGGCTTAATATCACAAAACGTCCCTAAGGTTTACGAAACTATCAGACTGTATCATTATTATTATTATTTTTTTTTGTCACTCGTGGTGCTCAAAGTTAGTATATGTGATCACAAATGGTCCATGCGGTTAGGTTCTGTCAAAAACTCCGTTAATTTGCTGATGTGACATATATATATCACAAAAAATTCCTGAGGTTTACACACCTTTCACAAATTGTTCATACAAATTTTTTTCATTTAAAATTCATAAAATTCTGGTTTTCTTTTTAAAATTATTTATAAAAAAAACCATTTATATAAGGATTTTAATATTGATGACCATTTATGAACCCTAAACCTTTAGTTTTTTCATTTTAAAATTTTATGAATTTTAAATTATTTTTTAAAAACTCCATTAGTTTGTTGATATGGCATATATATGAGACCACATCTATAATAATATAGTGTCACATGTATTTAAAATATAATATATATTTTTAAATCATTTAAAATTCATAAATTTTTAAAAAGATAACCAAAATTTTATGAATTTTAAATTAAAAAATTAAAAAATTTCGTAGGGACCATTTGTGATACGTGCGTGAACCTCAGGGATGTTTTGTGATAAATGTATATGCCACGTCAGCAAACTAACGGAGTTTTTTACGGAACCTAACGGCAAGGACCATTTGTGATCACACATACTAACCTTGAGGACCACGAATGACACCAAAAAAAAAAAAAAATTAAGGATGCAATCTAATAGTTTCGTAAACCTTAGAAACATTTTGTGATAATAAGCCTATTATTATTAAAGTGGCAATTTTACAGTTTGGGAAAAAAAAAAGTGGCAATTTTGCAGTTAATGCCAAACCTACTCTAATTGTTGAAAAGGACTTGAATGTCACAAGTAAGTGATAACATTATCTTATTATCTCTATCCAATCATACTTCGTCATATAATTTTTTTATCATATATAACAAAATATAATTGATTGAAATAGCAAAATAATGTTATTCTTATAATATACAAATTTTTCTCCTCACTGTCACGTGTTCCAAACCCTCTTTTAAATTATCAATGAACGCCAGTGGTTGAGTAACGCAGCTCAGCTGCGGTAGGGGTGGTTTTGTAACTTCCAGCGGAATAAAAATCGTCAATGGAAACAAAAAAACGGAAAAACAAAAACGGAGGGAGAGAGCCGGTCAAAATACGTATTTTGAGATTCCAGTAGTTGACGGTTTACTAGATGGGGATGGTAAAACAACAACATGAATAAAGAGCCGGCTTCGTAGACTTCCCCCTGTCGTTTTCAGCCGCCCAGAGTCGTTTGCTCACATGGTTGGTTACTATTGGACAGGTGACGTTGCCCAATAAAATCATACGTTATTTTTTCTTTCTTTCAATTATTAGAATTCTTTTTTTTAAGTTTTTAAAATTTGAAATTTGAAAATCAAAATTATGGATATGGTTCTGTCTTGGAAAGGAATGACGACGAAATCTTTATATTTTTATTTTTTTGGGAAAAAAAATAAATAAAAGAGTGGGCTTGAAAATGGAATGCGGATTGGCCCTCCTCGGCATATGGAGCCCAACCAGGATAAAACGGGGTGCCCCAAATGATATATATATTTTATAAAGAATGGACGGAAATGCCCTTGGAGTTGGAGCGTGCTGGTGTTTGTGATGATGGTACGGGAAAGTGAGAAGTGAAAATACAAACAGAAAGTACGGAATCTTGTGAAATTTCCAATGAAGAAGGTGACTCATGTCTTATATGTGTCTGTCCAGTGTCTTTTGTTGGTAATACGGTGCCTTCATTCATTACGGATATAAGGTATCTCCATCTATCGGAAATCCCTCATGAAGCTCCCCAACCGGCTTGGAGTAGGTTTTAAGTTCGACACACTTGAATATGTGTTCGATAGTACTATAAGTTCGACAACTATTTCTGACTCTATCCTATTGTAATTATTTAACTTTGTTGTTAGTGAGTTATCAGATTATAATTTTAGTTTTGTAAGTATCTGATCATTTATTAAACAATTAAATTGGTAGAAGAACTTTCGCACAACCTTTCTTATATGGGAGAAAACAAAATGCAGAAACATCCGAATGCTTGATAATTTGTGAATGGAAAAGGGTCATGCAAAGCACCATTTTCTTAGGTTAATTGATTGGCTTCTTCAATCCGTTTAAATTAACCACGAATCTTCCCAATAGGGTAGTATATCTCTCACACTCTTAATAAGGAGGAAGAATTGGATTTAACTCTTAATAGTAATTTACCTCTTTCACACTCTTTCTCTTGGTATAGGATGAGGTATTAGGTCTTGGATTTAACTGGGGCAAGTAATTTGAAGTATGAAGTGTAAATTTGGTTATATTCCTTTTATGTAGGGTTTTCAATATCAACATACTTAAGTTACTGCAGTCTGCAGACACGTTGGTTAGCCAAGTTGGCTAGGATACTGAATCAGTCCCCTTGCACTCAAGTTCGAATCTCCTCCTCTTTGATTATATTAATTTAAAGTAAACAAAACATACTTAAGCTACATATATTTTTTTGCTTCTTTGGAACCAGAATTGGAGAACGAAGATACGTTTGAGATGGAGGGCATAGATAAAGTGATAACACATTGAGATGTGGAGGGTGGACTCTCTCTCTTTCTCTCCCTCTCTCTGCTTCCATGATTGAGTAGATTCCCTTGATTCGTGGTCCCAAGCAAGCATGGGTAGCATTTTGAGCTGCTTGATGTGGACTGCCATGAATCTGCTTTTCAGGACAAGGGTATGCATATGCTGCAGTGAAAAGTAAATTTTTTGTCTGAGATCACTTCATCATGTGAGTGCAAACACAGTAGAAATCAGGGGTGAGATTGAAGAGGGTTTGGTATTGTAAGTGATAGATTTGATAGGTACATGAAAAATGAGAGGAGGTTTGAAAAAAAAAGGATTGGAAGTTACTTCCAAATGGTTGGGATATATTTATTGGACAACAAAAAGTGTTTTGAACAATGTTAGAACTTATAGATATAAACAACTCAGATTTCATTACAAATGCAGAAATTGTGTTTGCTGTTTTCTGCACTGTAACAATGAAAGGTAAAGAGAGTTCCTAAGGCCCATCATTCTCCATGAAGGGCTAGATAGAGCCCATCATTCAAATCAAATAGGGAAAGTTGTGCCCGGCATAATTTGGAAAACATCCATCTTGCAAACAAATGTGTATGATTTTTTGGAGCTTAAATGCTAACAGAGCCCACTTAATCTGAAGTACAACCACCTGTGACTGTCTGTCACAAACTCAATGACACATTCAAATTTGATCAAAGAGGGTCAGAGTTCAACGGTTGGAAGTTGGAACACAGAGAGAAGGAAAAAATAATTTGGGGGCTTTGACTTTTGTGTCCCGTTTCTTTCATTATGAACCCCTTTCAATTTTGAAGGTGCAAGTACTTTAATGAGCTAAGACTTCATACATCAACTGTCCAAGGAGCCTTTGATTGAGTGATATATTTGAATCAGAATACCAGACAGGATCAATTGTCAAGTTGGTTGATCAGCTTACCGCTCACAACAAATTAGCCTTTCATTTCAGTACAAGGCTAGTTAAGCAAGCATGCTGTCTCTCTCACAAACACACACGGCCACATACATAAAGACACTCACTTTCGTATTGATTTCATAGTTCCAGAGCATATGAGTGTGGTTGTTAGTCGTTGATGCATTGCGGGAGTCTATGTGCATCAACAATCACTCGCACGCAAGTGGACGATTGATGTCTCTATCTGTGCGGCTATGCCTCGCTTTCCTTGCATCACAATCATGGTTGTGCTCAATTATGGGTAACTTGTCTATATGGGTTATGTTTAGATTTGATGATCATGATCGATAGATGTATAATTGGCCTAAAAAAAGAGGAATTTCTTCTCATTTTGGCACCCCAAAATCAAGTTCCCTTTTCTCCTTTTTCGAAGATAGATAGGCACAAGCCTAGTTAGGCTTTTCGCTAGGCAAAAGTATAATGCATGTTCTTCAATATATCACATACATACGTCTCTAAAGCTATGCATGTTCAAACAAATAAACATGTGGTGTGGCCCAAATTTGACAGCAAAAACTCCTTTTGGGTTGCTTTATTTGTCCTCAGCCTTTTTCCTTTTTCTTTATATATATATATATATATATCCTTATTTGCATTTTTGTCATAGTACTTTTCGGGTAATATATTTCCAAATTTGGTTAGTCTTAAGCAAAACGTGCATGAATAGTTTTCTGTGGCACTCGTGAGACACAGATATGAACTCAACAGGACACGTGGCGAAATCAGATGAAGACTGGTGATATGATGAACATTGAGCAGCAAGAAAGGGCACGAGGCACTGTCACGTGATGGGCTGAGAAGCAGGACATGGCGGCCTTTGTAATGCAGGCGCACTAACCAAACCAGTTGCCCAAAAGCAATTTGCAATTTTTGCAGTCTTCTTCTGCACAATGCAACGCAATTTATGCCTTGGAAACTGCCAACACACGGGCCTTCGGTACTCTTATAATCTATCCAACTCGTAACTATTTCCATTTTCTGCATCATCCACTTATTACGGCTTAATTTAAAACCATATCCCACCACCATTGAGATTTGAAAGTGGAAACTCTTGATAAGTAGTTTTGTGAAACAATCATTAATGTTTATAAAGAGGGTTTGGATATTTGGACAAGGCAGTCGCTCGCTTCCTTGCACCCAAATTCGGGTCCTCCTCCCTTAAAAGTTCGAGTACTTTGATTATGTGGTATGTTGGATGTGCTCGATATGAGTATTTTTTGCAAATGTTTTGCTGGTCCCAAAGGTGTTTGTGCTTTGAGAGAAATGGTCAGAGCTTTTGCTTCTTATAACCAAAAAGAGGGTGAAAGGGGAGGAAGTGACAATAATGAACAGGTTATATATGGCATGAAAATGGTGCATGAAGCAAAGAGGGAGGAGAGTGTGCAGTGAAGCCATCAATGCAAGTTGCAGGGAACTTGTTTCTATGAACTGTCAATAAAAGCACTTTAGATTAAAGCGTGCAGCAACATATTAATTTAATATCCAGTTGAAATGTTGTTGTAAAATACAACAAAAAAAGAATCTGCACCAGCCGGGAATCGAACCCGGGTCTGTACCGTGGCAGGGTACTATTCTACCACTAGACCACTGGTGCTCTGCTTGTTAGCTGTCTAGCCAAATAAAATAATATATAATATATAATATATATATATGTTTACCTGGTGACGCTTATGCTACAAAAGGATATCAATGGTCTTTTAATTTTATATATTGACATCTCTCTCTCTGCCCTCCTATACCTACATAAATGCAACGCTTTGTTTTTCATTTATGAAACCTTTTCTTCATCAGAAATTTCTCGATATGACTGTCACACAATAACATAGTATTGCCAATTCATTTCGTTATAACACCTGTATTTATTTGTTAATACGATACTTGAAGTTCATGAAATATCAACAACCTCAAAATTTATTCCTTTCATCACCCCACTTTGTGAAGGTGATATATCCCCAAAATCAATGCAACATCAAGTACTCTTATCAGCTTAATGTTATTACTGAATTCACTGATTGGGAGTAGTAGCCGGTGTAAAGTAGTATTCTAGCTCAGAATCATAGACATAGCATATTCCAAACACAAGACACCAAAACAAACAACACAACAAGGAGAAAAATACAAGACATGGTTTGAGTCTTGAGGATGACCAGCTTACCTCAATTTGTTTCCTTACAGTATTTTAACATGTTCTAAAACTAGGGCAACGTCGTCCATTGCCCCCATGGCCTGGCCAGCATTAAGCTTTTTTTATTATTTATCTGCAACAGATTTGCTAGGGTAGTAGGTATGGACTGTGTTTTTATATTACAAGTAAATACCTGTCTCACATGGTGCTTCAAGGTGTTGAAGATTTAATTAGTCTTTGCTTTAAATCGTGAAATGTGGAGCTTAGGGCTGGAAAAATAGCCGTTAAGGGGACATTGATCTGTTGCCTCTCAAAGACTCAAACACATCAGAACTTTCAATATTTTAGTGATGCAATAGCATAAACATTTAAGCCTACACAAAAAGTAAAGATCTGAACTTTTTAAGTTTTCATCTTTAATCAGAATTTCAAGATAAACTTTAAAAATGGAAATTTTGGGGAAAATGTTAAGAGTGATTACAACGAGGAAGTGGAGCTCCACACAAGCCAGGATTATCTGCAAAAGCAGACACGGGGAAATTAGCTTTGTGAGGAGGAATTTTCCCAGACAATTGGTTTCCAGACACATCAAATTCTTGAAGATCCTTCAAATTCAGCACCTCCTTTGGAATAGTGCCACTCAAGTTATTGCTTGAAAGAAGAATTGTAGCCAATTTTGTGGCATCTGCAAACTCCATTTGTATCCTTCCAGAAAGCCCATTATGCACAAGCTTTAGGACCTGCAGCTCACTCAACTTCCCAAGTGACTTTGGTATGCTTCCTCTCAATGGGTTGTGTGATAAAACTAGACTTTTGATAGAGGTCATTGTGGATCTTTCTCCAATGTCCTCATCAATGGGGCCAGTGAACAAGTTGTTGGAAAGATCAATGGAATTAAATTGGCCAAGAGGGTTTTGGGTTTCTTTTGAGAATATTGAATCCATGTGGCCAGAGAACTTGTTGGAATGTAGATCAAGATCCATTAGAAGTGAAAGGTTTTTGAATTCAACTGGGATTGATGCATGGAAACCATTGTTTGATAAGTTCAGAAATGATAGGCTACTCATGTTGCCTATCCAATGAGGTAACTTCCCTGTCAAGGCATTGCTTGATAAGTCAAGTATGGATATAGATGATGAAGATAACCAACTTGGAAGCTGCCCTTGAATACCAGTTTTTGCCAACAATAGCCTGAAAAGCTTTAATCTTGCAAACCAGGTTGGTATACTAATCAATCCCAAAGGATTGAATGAAAGTTCCAAAGTGTCTAGCCTCTGTAGTTTTGCTAGCTGAGGAGGAATTTGACCCGAGAGTCGATTTCTCGATAAATCTAGTGTTTGTAGGTTATGTAAATTGCCAAAACTTGAAGGAATCTTGCCTGTAAAATGGTTGTTGGAGAAGAAAATGTCAGTAAGAGTTGCAAGATGGCCAATGGTTTCTGGCAGTTCTCCTGAAAATTTGTTGTTCTCGAAAATGAGCCTTTCGATCTTTGGGAGCTGGCCTAGTGATGCTGGTAAAGTGCCTCTGAGCTTGTTTTCTGATAACTGACAAAACCGCAGAGAATTGAGCCCGGAAATCGAAGATGGAATGCTTCCAGTAATCTGATTATGATTGAGATAGAGCAAGACTAATTGGGAAAGTGCACCAATGGATTGAGGAAGTCTTCCACTTATCTGATTTTCTGACAAATCAAGATACATAAGGCTCTTTAGCTTGCGAATGCTAGTGGGAATGCTACCAGAGATATTGTTCCCATGGAGATCAAGCTTTGCGAGCAACACCAACTTCCCAACTGAAGTTGGAATTGGCCCTGACAATGTATTTCCAGATAGGCCTATTTCCACAAGTGATCTCAAAGATCCAATAACAGAGGAAGGAACAGCACCAGATATATAATTGTCACCAAGAAAGAGCTTCTCCAATCGAAAAAGATTACCAAATGCAGTTGGTATTGAGCCAATGAGCTTGTTTGAATCAAGAAAGAGATGAGTGAGTTGAGATAGCTTCCCAAGTTCTGGTGGTATGGTACCCTTCAGGTCCTTGAGATTACTGAGGTCAAGAAGTTGAAGAGAGGACAAGTTTCCAATATAAGGGGACAAAGTACCAGACATGTACGTGTCGACGATGAAGTCATTGTCTGAAACAAGTCCCGAACGTGAGACATTGACAACTCTGCCGGAGGAGCTGCACGCGACACCTTCCCAGGCAGAGCAGCAGTCAGAGGAAATTGACCATGAATGCAGCAGCTTTGAAGGGTCAGAAATGATGTTATGCTTGAAATGGAGAAGGGCTTGTTTGTCTACAAAATGGCATGCTTTGGAGGCAAGAAATGAGAGGAGCTGTGAGAGAAAGAGGAGCAGCAAGGTTCTGCTGTGAATGGAAATCTTCATTTTCTTAACCTTGTAGAATTAATTGGGTGATGGAGGTGGTGTTCTATAGCTAGCTGTGCAGCAGGGAAGGAGTGAAGAGAGAGGTGGTAGGTAATTTAAAGATCAAAACTTTTTGTCATGTCTCTCATGTGTTTGAATTTATTGAACTTAAGCCTCACGCTCAAGTTCTTCTATGCTTATTTATTTTTATTCTAACTAAGATGCAAAGTACCCATTAATGTAGTGTGTGTGTGAGTTTAGTATATGATCGCCCCTCCAATAAAAAGTTCTTCAAAAAAAAAAAAATTTCTGACTAAGATAAGCAGTGCTCTCCATACTTAGTGGGAAGTGACTAGGATTTGTAATTTGGGGTTTAGCTCCACTGTGGCTAATGCTAGTTTTGGTAAGTTGGAAACGTAATCTTTTCAAACACTGGAATGAAACCAGTAGGGCCACCATGCTTGACCTGTTAAGCTTACTTATTATAGTCTGGCCGCTGATAAGTATTGTGGCTGGATCAATGTTGCCCCATGAATCATGATCATGATGCTTGTGTTGTGGAGGAGGTTTGCAGGTTCCATAACGGAAAAGAAAAATGAAGTCTGCAAATCGATAATTTAAGCATGTAGCGAAGGTTTGGTATGAAGATAATGTAAATTAACCATGGGACTACTCTTTCAAATCATGGATGCCGCCACACCACGTGTTACTAGAACATCGTCACGTGGTATAGAACATTGCTACTTGGTATAACTTCACACTTCACACCCATATTATAATACGTAGATTGGTTATACCACGAGAAAAAGGTATAAAAACTGGAAGCTGTAAAACAGTACAAGCACATTCAGCCTATACGTACATACTGTATGGTATGAATCTATTAGACATACGGTATAAAATACCAAATAGTAGATCAGAGTGGGGGCCTCAGTCCATCAGAAGCAAAGAAAACCACGTGGGCCTAGCGTTCCTGTGTCAGAGGAAGATAAAAAAAATCTAGCAGCTGCCCCTTAGTTTGATCATGTACCACCAGACAAGGACGGCCCTTCTCATTATTACCGTATTTAACACAAGATTTCCCACTTCAAAAAATAATCCAATAAAAATAAATAAATAACCCAAAAAAGAAAAAAAAGAAGCAAAAACAGAACCAGAGGAAGCAATCAAAATTAGTAATTTTTATGTCATAATGTTACAAATAATAACGTTTTGATCATGGGATTATTGGGCCGAAGCTTCTGCACTCAGAAAGCGATTTCTGGTCACCACCTTGACAAAAAAAGAAAACTCTCGGGCATCTGTACAAGCAGTTATCGGCCAAACCCACATTTGCAGAACCCGGTTTGAGCCCCAGCAACGGACCCGGGATGGGTCCGAATAAGTAATTCCCGCCCAGCAACAGCCTCTCGAACGCCGAGACTCCGGATCCGGGTACGGCCACTTTGAAGGCGTACTGGGTCGGAATCATACCCATGAACTTGTTGTTCTCCAATGTCAAAGCAGAGAGCTTTGGCATCATGGGCAGGAAAGATGGCAGGAGACCTTTGAGCTGGTTGTTGCTGAGGTCCAGGGCAATCATCTCGCTCTGGGTGCCCAGAGAAATTGGGGGCTGTACGGACGAGAATTGGTTGAAAGAGAGAGTGAGTTGCTGGAGTGATGGGTGCTCGAAGAGGTAAGAGGGAACAGAGCCACCGAGTTGGTTGTGACTCAGATCGAGCACCTGCAAAAAACCCAAGTGTTTGATATTTTCCGGGACTGTTCCTTGCAAGCTGTTGTTTCTCATGGAGATTTGGAGCAGAGAGCTCGGGAGGGTTAATGGGATTTGCCCAGAAATGACGTTGTTGCTGGCGTCCAAGTAGAAGAGGTTTTGCAGAGAACCCAACTCGGGCAACTCGCCGCTGAGTTGGTTCCCCTGAAGCTCGAGTCGTTTTAAGCTCGCCAGCCGATTCAAACTCGGTGGGATTGCGCCGTGGAGACTGTTGCTGTCGAGGTAAAGCTCCTCAAGGTTGGAGAGTGATCCGATGGATGCGGGTATGGAGCCAGAGAAGGAGTTTCCGGAGAGACCGAGTCGAGTCAGCCGAGTCAGGTTGGAGAGCGAGTCGGGGATTGAACCGGAGAAGAAGTTGTTGGAGAGGTCGAGGGTTTGCAGGTAAGGGAGGTTCCAGGAGATGGAGGAGAGTGAACCGGAGTAACCGGCTTGGTCGAGGCTGAGCTCGGTGAGTCGACTTGTTGCTGAGTCGACCAAGTCACACCTGAAGCCGCAGGTGAATCGGTCGCTGAAAATATTGTCGCAGGGGTCGAGCTTGAAGTCCCATGAGCTTATGCATGAGCCTGGGCTCACTGAGGTGGGGTCCAGAGCGTTCTTGAGCTCCTTGAGAGCTTCTATATCTCCCCAGAAGGTCTTTGATTCTGCGCCAAGTAGTTGCAGGGTTGTGACTGTGATTAGCAAAACAGCAAGGGACGAAGAAGATGGAGATAAATTGCTAGGAACACCCATTTGGTGTTTTTACTCGAGTGATGATGGTGGACCGTTTGTAGGTTTGAGGGAATATGAACGAAGATAAGGGTTATGGAGTTTGAGCAAGGACAGCAGGGTTGATCAGGACCGTTGATTTCGGTGGAAAATCAGAATGAGAATTCTGATGTGGGTGAGAGAGAGAGAGAGAGAGAGAGAGAGAGAGAGAGAGAGCTTTTGCAAAAACTCTTTTTGTATTTGGGGTCAGAGAGTTCAGAGATCTTTATATGATGAGTGGTTTTCTCACGGGCTCACGGGCACTTGTCACAGAAATGGAGAGAGAGAGAGAGAGAGAGAGGAAGAAGGTCGTGTGTTGGTCCTAGAGTGGACACCTTGGCTGTATGTATACGGATACAGTGACGTGTGTTTTGTTGGCTGAAGCTGAGAGTTGTTATTACTACTGTCGAGCTGTCGTTGTTTTTCTATATCCATGGCCATAATTTTCATAATAAAATGCAAGAGATAATGCTAAAATATTTAAGAGTTGGATAAAAATGAGGAACCAACTAACTTAATTTTTTAGACTCTAGTCCTGATCGAGTTGAGATGTGGATTGGCTCGTTGATGCAAAATGTGGGCTCGTATATTGAGCCCATGATACTCTCATATATTGAGCTCATATTCTTTCACACCAAAAATGTTTCAACAGTTTCTATAAATTAGGTTAATTGATTGTGTTTGTGTAGAACGATGCGATTTTCTTTTGCCTTCTTTATGCCAATATGCTTTGGACATCGAATAGGTTCTTTTGCCTTTGCCTATAAGCCACTCGGAATGGCCTCTTTACACAAAAGCAGAACCTACCGGTAAAAAGAAAAAAGAAAAATAGGTGGTTGGGCATTGGAATCAAATGCCAGCAGCACGTGGAATCTAATCCCCTTTGATTCAGTTGTTACAAAGAGCGAGCTCTAAGTTGGTGGGTGATTTTAGCAACCGATATCACTAATGTCAAATCGAGCGGTTGAATTAAGCACTTTTATTATTAGAGCTTATTAGAGCTAACAAACTTGAAAATACAGCAAACTTTCCAGAAAGCCACCCCATTTCCACCAAGCAGATTCGCGTTTGGTATTTCCAAGTCCAACCAACCACCATTCATGAAGATCCTTCAGAATTCCTACTGTGAATTTGGGAAATTAAGCTTGCAAACAGGATGAGTAATGCTAGAGACAGCCATCGACGGGCACGGTGGGTGGCTGTCAGCCGTCGATAAGCATGATTCCTGCAGTGGGGTCCCAGTCAACGATGTACACTAAGCGACTGCCTTTATCATTCCTCAAACAAAATAGGGACCAAGAAATACATCAATTGTCAAAATCCTAGTTGTCTCTTGGTGGGGGTTCGGGCTAATGATAAACGGCAAACGTCAACCGTTGAATAACAAACTACCATCAAAACATTGGGCAAAGGCAAGTTGAAATAACAAGGGAGCTGGTAATTCCTGTTAGCAGTGGTTACATAATTAGCAGTTATTTACTTATTTATTTATTTTTGTAATACATCTTTTCTCAACTAATTAATTATACATACATAGAGGTAAATTAATAAATGCCTATACATTCTATAATCGAGCATACCAAGTATGAATCTATTTTTAAAAAAAAAATTGGAACAAGAAAAGTCACCTTTACAATTTTCTCCACTTATGGACCTCTCCCAGGCGACCATTCAAACTTGGTGTATTTGTGATTTATCTCAAAGACAAAGGCCATTTCCCTAATCTGCAGATTGTAATAAACAATAAATCAATTGGGCTGTCATAAGCCAAGAACACGAAAACAATCCATTAATGAATACTAAATTAGTAGGAGCAAGCATGTTGGGGGAAGCTGGAACAAGTGCGGTAGCATAAGAGAAAGCAGAAACTTTGAAGGACGACAAGAGAATCCTACGAGGATATCAGCTGTTTTAGAATTAAGGATGGGAAACCATTACCCTCCTTCATTCTAATCACTTGAACCAAGACCAAGAAGCATATGCTTGAGACAACCCAGAACAAGGAATAAATAGAACTAAAGTAACTAGAGATTTGAAGTGTGACCAGAAAAATAGAAAACCATTTACCTCAATCAAGTTACTTGAACTAAGGCTAACAAGCTGTCCAATAGTAACTTCTTTGCCGTTCAAAAAAATTGAACCCTTGCCAAGATTCTTCAAAGAGAAAGAACCATCTCCTTCCATCTTTATCACGGCCTAGAGAATAAGTAAAAATAGTCATACGAATGTCATAGCCAAATTTCTTGAAAGGAATTTAAAAACAACTAGGACAAACAATTAGTACTTCCACTTTGGTCTAACATGCTGCAATCAGACTTGTGGAGACAATGGCCAAATTCACATGCTTCATCAGGTCGGATATTTAAAAAATAACATTAAAGAGAAAAATAGGGGTTTAAGATCATTAACCATTTATACATATCAGATTCTAATCTACAATCTTCGCCCTTCTCATTTTGTCCGTTTTCACTCCTTCCTTACAATATGCTTCATTTCTCCTTATGTTTACTCAATTACCAAAGCGCAAAAATAAGGGGGAGGACTGCAAATGGATAAAATGGGAATGTGGAAATCACTACCCTTATTTAATAATACCCTTCACAAGATAGGGTGTAATGTTAAAAAACTAGTTATTTGACATCTCAATCCCATTCTACCGTTTGTATGAATTATCAAAGAGCAAGTAACTGGTTTAATATAAGCTGACCATCAACAAATGCAAGTCCTGGAAACAATTACATTAGGAGAACAAAACAATTCTCACCTGCCGTCTAGATATTTTGTTGTGTAGCCCTTCCTTTCCCAAATCAATATCAACTTCATTATCTTCTGTTGCCCGGCCAAGTATTACCTGCAAAGTAGGAAGAGGTTGCAATAAGGTCTGCAAAGGTGACGTGTGATTCTGAATCAGAACTTTAAAATTTGACAAACATACCTCAGTTTTCTTAATATATTCCTTTACATGGCGACCATACAATACAGCAAGTGCACCTTTAGATGCAAGGTCTCTTTGCATAGAGGATCGTGCACACTGTTCTAATCTCATAATATGCCTTTTAGAATCCTCATCTTGATATGCTGAGGCTGGAAATAACAAGGAAAAGAATTTTAAAAGAAAATGAAAACTATATTTGAACATAATGGCAGACATGCTATACATTCAACAGTTACATTTAAGACTGAATGGCTGATATGTTCTCCTTCTCAATAACCAGATAAAAATGAAATATAAAATCATGAAAGGTGGTTTTTGTAATCTTTATCACTTAAAAACTTAAATATAGATGTTTAAACCATAACAAAGGCCAGTACATAATGCAGAGTAGATTTATACATAATGCAGAGTAGATTTATCTTACATTAAAAAAATGACAAGTATAATATAGTTCTTGACATCTAAAATCATAGAATTTATACTAACATGGAAATCTTAATAAAGCTCACTTATATATAAGAGTAGCTTTCTTCATATAAGATATCAAAATTCAGAATTGATTAGAAACAGAAGCAGAAGGATCATCAGATACTAGCACAGCACCCAAATTAGAGGAGTTACCTATTTTACTGAAATATGAATCCTGATCATCTGGACATAAATCCATCTCAAGTATCTGAAAAATAACATAAACAAGTTACAGAAGGCAGATCCTAGAAATGAACTTAGTAGGACATAATTATTACCATCTGTTCAATATCAGATGTTATTAACAAAATTAGCTAATCAACAAATGATGTAGGATATGGGTGAATCGAAGATTTTGATAGTTTAGCGCAAGCGAAAACAAAGAAAACAGAGAATTAAACGACCAGACCTATCCTTGCTTGTTCAACAAAATTATTAATGCTTACCATCTGTTCAATATCAGAAAAATAGGGAATGTCAGCATCATCATCATCAACATCGTCATCAGATTCTTCCTCAGATTCTTCACAATCTAGTGCTGAGGGGTTGGCTTCTGGTTCTAGAAAAGTCATTTTAGTAGAACCTGGCTCTGTGATTACGGGTGCAAGTTCTGCAACTGTAGATGAAGCAACTATTCCCTGTTTAGAACAACCACCTTTAGTGATATATTTTTGCAATAGAAACCAAGAACTTCATAAAGTAATTACATATGAAATCCATTGTATGAAGTGACCCCAGATAAAAATTAACCTCTTCTTTTAGCACTCGATTTGGGATAGACTTAGGAGGTTGATGTGCTGATCTGCATTGGCTTGGGTCGGCGGTGACATTTTTATCATGTTTGGAGACTGAAGCTAGACCGTTACTATCACCATATGCAGCTTTAATTCCAAAAGAAACAAGTGCATGGTTGGGGCTGTTTTCTGTAATTGTGTCATGTCCTACCATCCGAGGAACCTTAAAAGGTTGTGCAGGATCTTCTTCTTTTGTCAAGGTTATTGTTTGTTGATCACATTTTCTTTTGCCAGTAGAGGACGCTAACCCACTAGCTTCTTTTAAGGTTGGCTGCACTACAGCATGAACTGTTCCAGTAGGTGGAAATATATCATCGTTGCATGGGATTTCAGGGTCCTCGGTATTCAATGTGCAAATCATATCTTTCTCACGAAGTTCAGGAGTAAGAGGATTTGGCACTGATGTAGATGATGGATTATTGGCTTCAGCAGAAGAAATATCACGCTGCTCGTCATGCAGAGAGTGAGACGGTTTAGCGGAAACATCCATCTCGGCAGCATGCACATTGTGTGAAACATCCTGGCATGTTTCTGAAATCAAATTTTGTGGTTGACAAGAGTCGGGCATCTTGGCAGTATGCACATTGTGTGAAACATCCTGGAATGAGTCTGAAATCAACTTTTGAGGTTGACATGGATCAGGCACAACATATTCATGAACATCTTTGGGAGAACTCAATGGAATCGGCTTCAGGCTTTCATAAGAGGACTTATCCATTGACTCCTTTCCATTTACATCCATGAAGGTGAGCTCATCCTCATTCGTAAGGTATATATCTGCATAATCACCTCCGGAGATTGTTACAGACCTATTCAGTTCATCGCAAACTTCTCTATCATTCAACATTGTCTCAGAATGGACAACTTCATATTGAGATGAACCACCATCCGCATCATCAGGAACTACCAATGTCTTTTTGGCATCCTCACCATTAACCCCGAGGCTCACATCAATTGGCATTTCTGGTGCTGGTACATCCTCAATCGTTTTCCAAAGAGGCTCATCTGTCGATGCATGCGATGGCCCTATATCTTCCACATCCAGGGCATTTGCAAAATCAATTAAATCATCTCCCTGAGTAGGCAAATCTTCACAAGCAGGATCGTGGAAAAAAGTATCCTCTCCTAATCCATTCGGCAATAATGAAACCTGTTCCACAAATACATTAGGGCACCCTTCCCTCACAACTCCCTCCACACCATGATTTCCAATTGAGACACACTCTCCAGCACGAAATGCATCCTCAGCATTGCTCTCATTGTCATTGCAATCCATAAACAAGGGTTGATTATGATCTCCAACCCCAAAATTTTCCTCTAAATCCTTGCCATTATCAAGGTGTGGCGCGAACAGAAAATTGGGATCGAAAATTTTTTTGTGATAAGAGTTAGGATCAACGGAATTAGAAGTGCGGAGTCTCTTCTGCATAGCATAATAGTGTTTGCGTATGCTTTCGCCTTTTCGCTTTGAATCCCTAGAACTGCCGACTCTACTAGACTTGAACGCTGCGCTGGAATTGCAACCTTCGACTTCCAGCATCCGAAACGAGGCCTCGGCCGAGATATCGGCATCGTAGAGGAGCGAGGACCACCGCTCTCGCAATTCCCGGACCGAGAACTTGCGCGAAAATCGCACAGCTCCTTTGGCAAGTGCTTCCAGAGAAGCACCTGCCTGCAAATTGTCAAAAAGCACCAAACAGATTCAAAAATCAAATTTAATTAACTAATCACTCTAATGTGAAAAGGCCAAATTCGAAACAGAAGATGATGATACTAAAGTGGCAGTAACGACAATAATTGAAAAGTAAAAGGACTGAAATGTGAAATGCTGAAATTGAGCGAAAATTTGCAGAGAAGTACCTCCATGGCCTTCTTCAAGCGAAGGTCGTCTTCAGGGATCCAAGGAGGAGCCGAGGCCGCTGCTTCCATGTGGCTTTGGTCCCTCTGAAATCGTTTTGAAAATTGAACTTGAAATTGAATTCTAAGCTCTTCGTTTTCAAAATTTGAGAGATCTCCGTGGATTTTGAGGCCTCGAGAGCTGTTAATTTCTGAGAGTGGTGGAGAGAGAGTCGCAGCGTCTGAGTCACTGAGTCGACCGAGTTCTGGCGAGTGAAAAGTGGCAAAGGTGAAAAGCACCGGCTGAGTTGTCCGACTTTACGAACACGCGCGTAACGGTTCACGAACTCGTTGCTGAGTTAAATCTCCGTTTTGATTATTATTCGCATTGCTTTCGCTCAGTTTTTTTCTTTTCCTATTTTAATATTAATTCTTTTGGGATAGAATATTGATTTCGCTGTGATTTGATTGCACAATTTTTTCAGCGTTAATTTGCTACCTGTTAGCGACACTCTGTAATTTCATTGGTTGACTTTTCTTATCGGTTTCGTCCGAGAAACAAATATGGTTTCACCACATTAATTTTCTTCTTTCTAAAATTGTACTTCAGTTTAAATAAGCGACGCCGTTTTCAGAGTGGCAATACGCAAAGAGAAGCCCAAGCCCATGCCCGAGAAAATGAGCCCATTAACGTCTTTCTCTATTGAAAGATCAGTTGTATTTTTAGTTTGAGTAACGCTACGGGCACCAACTTATTTACCAACTTTTGGATACCAACACATGTGGCACATGACATGGCAACCTATGTCATCTGCCACCTCATTTATTTTAATTACATAATTTATTATATAAATAAAAGAAATTCTTTTTTCTTTTTTCTTTTTTCGGTGTGAAATTCTTTTATTTATATAACAAATTATGTAATTAAAATAAATGAGGTGGCAGATGACATAGGTTGCCATGTCATGTGCCACATGTGTTGGTATTCAAAAGTTGGTAAACAAGTTGGTGCCCGTAGCGTTATTGTTTTAGTTTTTGAGTACAAAGTTTACTCATACTTTTTGGAGTAAGCATCTCAAATATTCCAGTTTTAAAAAGGAAAAAGGCAAATATAGCCATAAAATCATACAAACAGAGTGAAATGTCATCCAAAACCAGCATTTTTGCACAATTTAACATTATGACACGCGTTACACTAAAACTCACGCAATGGTCAAGAAGCTAGTTGATTTGACAAATTAACATAATATACTAGAATTTGAAGAAAAACAAAAAGTATTATTGTGTATCAATTAGGTCATAATTGATAAACCAATCCCTCTATATCTTAAATGGAAAGGTTGCTAGAGTTTGGAGCCAATACCATGATCAAGATCACACTCAAAACACTATCAATAGCAGTGTCAGTCAAGATACATTATGGAATACAAACATTATACAAACAAAAAAACCCACAAGCAAGAAGGGCACTCAAATTCATTTCAGTTCTTTGGGGCCATTCTCTTAATGTTTCATAAAACATATATATATGCTTCTATTTTTAGAAAGATTACCAAGTCTAAGTCATTGCCTAATTACTTAGTGGCAATTAATCATCCATGGATCGATCAAGCGAGGCGCAGATCTTGCAGATGAGTAATGGAGGAGCCAAGCGAACTTCCTCCGTGGTGGTGGAGGTTAGCGTGGTCACGGATGTCTTGGTGGAGGTGGATAGTGAACAAGTTGGACGCCCCATTTGCCAATGCAACCGCAGATTCATATTCTCCCTCATTGTCCACGTACCCATATTGTGGATCCTCAGAGGCTACTTCCTGATCAAACTCCAAATTTCCAAACAAAATTACTCAATCAATCAAAAGGGCTCCACATATAAAACTTAATTATTAGAAACATAATTAATTTTTCAGGGTGCATATATAAATGCTTGCTTACATAACCATGTAGCATATTTCCTCTTCTTTCCTGCAAGTTCTTCACCTGCAGCAGTGGGATTAATTAACAACACTACCAAATATATATACATATATAGAAAACTATCCAGTAAAAATTCTTAATTACCTTCTTCTTGCAGGTCTCCGTCTGAGTTTTGAGCACGTGGTACTGTAAAGAATCCAGCAAAAAGATTAACCTCACACACAAACTTCCATAACAGCTGATTGACAGAGATTATTAAGGCTTCCTTTTGTTACCCTATCTTCTCTGAAATTCTACAAAATTGTTTTATTAATGGGGATTTAAAATTTTCAGGATAAACACACACAAAAGACTGGAATTTCTGAAACCCTAAGTTAAGATTTTTGCAGATCCATGTTAATGGGGATTTAAAATTTTCAGGATAAACACACACAAAAGACTGGAATTTCTGAAACCCTAAGTTAAGATTTTTGCAGATCCATGTCCAAGCAACACCAATTGAACTTTGTGATTAACTTCTAATAGCAAAAACGAAAAGTTAGAAACAAAAATCTGACCTTCCTTTCACGTATGGCCTCCAAGGAAGAAGCCATCTTATCCTCCAGAGAACGCAGCTGATCATAGGTCAGGCCGTTGAGATCATGACCCAACCTCTGCCTGTTAATTTCACAAATATATAATAATATTAATTACCCTAATCAGAAATATTCATCCACTCAACAATAAATTGATTTCTTCTTTTGCAGTTTCCCAATTACCTGATCTCTCTCCTCAGCTTATTGTTGATCTCTTTCAGTTTCCACAAGGTGTCTTTCATTGCCTGCATCCACCAAGAAGCAAACAAATTAACCAGAAAAAAAACTAACAATTATTTATTATTTTTATCTATATATAAAAAAGAAAAAAGATAAAAAAGAGAAGATAAAATAATTAAGAGGATATGTGCTTGGTTAACCTGGTAGTGTGAGCTCCACAGATCGACCCCCAAAGTTTTTTGGTAATCATCATACATCCTCTTGGTCCTGTTACATATAAAAAAATTAAACAAATTAAACAAATCGAAGTGGAACAAAAGGAAGGAGAAAATTAATTAAAGAACAAAATAAAAATAGGGTTTGATGAGAGAGAGAGAGAGGACGTACGAGGTGGTAGGGCTAATATACTCGTGCATTTTACCAGTGTTGGAGAGCATGATGAGAGAGACCCTGGCATCACAGAGGACGGTGAGCTCCTGAGCCTTCTTGAAAATCCCATTTCTTCTCTTGGAGTAGGTCACCTGCCTGTTTGTGTGGTTTTCGATCAGCTTGATCTCAATCTTCCCACGACCCATGTTTCCTCTCTCAATTTCCTCTATTTTTTTCTTTCTTTGAAAATTTCTAGGTCCTTGGATCTTTTTTAATTTCTGAACAAATGGGGGAAGAGGGTTGGTTTGTTTATATAATGAAAGTGAAATGAGGAAGAAGAGAGGGTTTCTATATCGGGAAAGTGAGATGAAAAGTTAGTTTGTAGGGTAACCAAGAATGTCGTTGCTGATAAACTGCTAACTGTGTTAACTGCTAAGTAGTGTCTTGTAAAGCTTTATGTATAGATAGCTAGTAGCCCTTGTAGACAGACATAGCTTTAGGCTTTAGCTAAAGCTAGCTATAAGGTTAAATTTTACACTGTTGAGACCATGACAGCACAAACACAAGCGTGCTTGTTGCTAAGCTCATCAGTTGAAGTTGATCAAGGCCACTTGAGTTAGTGAGATGAGCTCAAAATTTATAAAGAGTTTGGATACTAATATACTTTTTTTCAAAGTTTCAAAATGAGTTAGTTTTAAGTGATGAAATTTTTAATATGAAGGTTGAGATTAGAGGAGATAGGAAAAGTTAGGAATTAATTAGTTGGGATGTGGGTTAAATCTGCGTATATGCATATATAACTAATGTATTTATAAAGTAACACGTGATAAGAGAAATAAACATAAAAATGTATACATTCATCTCTGACATAAAAAGTTAACGATTCTTTCAATTTTAAAGTGGAGACTTGAAGTATGTATCTTTATACATATCTTTGAGTCTCTCTTTTGAGACTGAAGCTACAAGCCAGGCTCATCATGTTCAAGGTGTAAATCTCTAATTTACTTTGACCTCAATATCGAGGTTGAATGAGTGAGAGACTTCCAAGATATTAACGTTGTGGGTTAGCACACATCTTATGTCCCATCTCTCTCTCTCTCTCTCTCTCTCTCTCTCTCTCTCTCTCTCTCTATCTCTCTCTCTCTCTTCATAGGAGAGACAGGGCTTCTGAAATATCATCAGAATGAGTGAATGTAAATGACCTCTCTGTAATTTAAAAGCTTCATGCCTATATATATATATATATATATATATATATATATATGCATGCCTTGGTTTTAGCTCTTGATATTTTCACAATCTGTGATACGGAGTACTTATTGGCTTCTTGTTTTTGTGTTAGTTTTCTTAAGAGGGCATCTCTTGGACTGCCGATCACTTCATTGGGTTCATATATTTGCCTTAACAATATGTTTAATTAAGCAAAACTTGCTTCATAGGCCGATTGCTTAAAATGGCTCCTAGGCTATCTACCTTGTGGATTTGATTCTGGGCTGCACAGAAACTGATTTGATTGGACAGCCAGCAATTAGGCAATTTCCAACCCAATGCCCATGACATCCCTAAAATAGAAAAGTAAATAGAGAAAAATTGTTCTTCTTTCAAATACAAGGCAAAAAATGGAAAGTGCATTGTATGTACATAGGAGGATGTTGGTCATGTCAAAAAGCAACTAATTCAAATTGTTTGGGGGATGTTGGCCTCTTTGACTCACAACATATAGAAGGTCTTATTAATGACTGTTTAAGCAAGTGACTCTTAAACGACATGTCTTATTAACGATCAGAAATCATCCACTTACGTGCGTACCATCTCGGTTATCCTATGAGAGAGTAGCATGGCGCAAATCTAAAGTTTCTGTTCTAAATTCTAATGTTTTTTCTTCTTCTCCAAATTTAGGCTCAAAGCCAAAACATGGAAGCCCGGGCTTGCCTCTACTATGGGCCCGAAAAGACTGCCTTCAAAACAAAACTTGATTTTTTTTTTTCTTCTTTTTATTCAGTGAAAGAGATTTTAATCAGGCCATGCATAAAATAAAATTCTACAATTGCAAGGTTAAAGCAATTTTGAAATGTGAAAGATTTAATGATTTATTTATTATATGTCCAAGATCACTATGTCACTTGTTAGACCAAAAAAATACAGAATTGCACCGACGAATGATAATTTTCAAATGCCTTGTCATGAACCATAAATGCTTCAACCATATGATATTCTTCTTTTTTCAGTGAATGAAGGAGTTAGCTTACTTAATTGAGATATAAGCTCTGAATTATGCAGGTTACGAACCTAGGAGGCATGCAGATGCCGGCAACACACCGAAAATAATAATATTGGAGAGGTACATAAATAAATGAAGGTTAAATTAGTATCAACAAAATAAATAAAAAATATTGATATCAATCAATATCGAAGGCTTAGAGCATCTTTAATAGCCTCTTCAACAGCTTTGGAATGCTAAAATAGGTAAGCCACATTATCAAAACCCTCTCTAACAGTCTTGTCAAATTCTATCATCAAAGCTGCAATATTTTTTTATCTCTTTAGAACTGATAAGTTGATATTAACTCTTCAAAACATTTAATTTTACTTTGAAAAAATAAAACATACCTTGAAAATATTCAAAACATGCATTTTTTTCTTTTCAAACAATAGATACATAGATATTTTTCACATTTTTTTTCATATTTTTCATTCTTTTTCATAACATTGCATTAATTGAATTGAAGAGTTTGTTAGAGCATAAATTATTAAAGTAACAAACAAAGTTTTTCAAATTGTCACGTAGGTCAACAAACTTCATTTTAAAGAGTTTAGTTTGCTACTAGTGTTGGAGATGTGATTATGAAATAAATATCTAGGGAGTTATTAATAGCCATCTGTTTCATTATTATGACGTGATAATAATATTAAACCATTGGCCCACTTTCTTTGGATTTCAATTATAGTTTATGGTTATTTGTTAATCGCGACTATGACTTCTTTGTCTCTTCTGCCCCATTAATGTTTTTCGGTAGATAGTGGACTCTAGCTACTGTTTAACTACGTGACAGCAATGAAAAGCCTATTGAAGCTCAACAATAATCTCTATTTTCAACTTTTTATAAAGAATTGGCAATTTATTGTATTTGGGCGATTTCTAATTGTTGATCGCAATTACATGACACGTTGTAAAGCTGAATTAGCGAAACGTAACGGAAGAGATTGAGATAAATAGCAGACACATAGAGATTGTCGATCACACACTTTTGACGCTCATTTCTAAGGTAGACAAACCAACAAAAGTTATTGAGTTTCGGCTGATTAGTTTGTGTACGGTGATTTATAAGATGATTTCCAAGACTACAGTTAACAGGTTGAAGCCTATTATGCCTCTTATTATCTCCGAGTTTCAGAGCGCGTTTGTCCCTACACAGTTGATTATGGATAACATTATTTCTGCTTTTGAAAGCATACATGCTATTAAACGGCATGGTGGGAGTAAGCTGAAGAAAATGGTATTAAAGCTTGATATGTCTAAAGCTTATGACATAGTGGAATGGACCTTTATTGAGGCTATGCTTAAGCGCTTGGACTTTAACGACAGATGG
Source organism: Prunus dulcis (assembly GCF_902201215.1). NCBI lineage: Eukaryota > Viridiplantae > Streptophyta > Magnoliopsida > Rosales > Rosaceae > Prunus > Prunus dulcis. The sequence goes on along the minus strand of NC_047656.1, from coordinate 15,690,517 downwards.
GTGAAGCTAATCATGGATTGTATATCCACTGTTACATACTCTGTCCAAGTTCGGGGGGTGGCTTCGGGAATGATTGTGCCATCAAGGGGGCTGCGCCAAGGAGATCCTCTCTCTCCATATCCGTTTTTAATCTGTGTGGAGGGGCTGTCTGCTTTGCTTTCTAACGCACTCAGAATCAAGCGTATTCGCGGCATTTCTGTGGCTCATGGAGCACCTACTATTTCTCATTTATTTTTTGCATATAATAGTCTACTTTTTTGTAATGCCCATCTAGCTGATTGTGCTCATTTGCTTTAGATTCTCAGCATGTATGAAAGAGAAACTAGTCAAAAATTAATTTTGATAAGTATGCAGCATATTTTAGCCCCAACACTGATCCGGTGATGAAGCAACTGATTTCTGAAATGCTTGGAGTGCGGATTGTTACATGTCATGAACACTACCTTAGTCTGCCTACCTTAGCTCAACGCAGCTAATACTTGGTGTAACATCCCACATCGACCAACGGAGAGGGGGTGATGTGCCTTATATATACATGTCCACCTCCATCTAGCACGAGGCCTTGTGGGAGTTCACTGGCTTCGGAGTCATGGGAACTTTTTAAGTTAAGCAAGTTGGGGCTAGGGCAATCCCAGGATGGGTGACCCACTGGGAAGTTGCTAGTAAGCTCCTAGAAACAAAACCGTGAGGGCAGAGAGGGGGGCCCAAAGCGGACAATATCGTGTTACGGCGGAGCCAATCCCAGGATGTGACACTTGGGATACGAAGTTGCTGTCTACGACGGGCAAGGAAGTCTTAATTGCAAGGTACTGGTGGGGGAAGAGTGGCAGGAAAGGAATTCATTAGCTGGGTTGGAGGAAATTGTGTAAACCAAAATGTTTGGGAGGCCTTGGCGTATCTTAGAGAAACCCACCTCTCTGGTGGCTAAGATACTTAAACCCACCCCTCTGGGGATAATAAATATTGGTTTTTCTCAAAGAACGAGAAATATTCCGTTAATACTGGGTATTATGTGACGGCGAGGCAGTGTGATAAGGATTTTGGAGTGAGGGATCGAATCAGAGTGCTCAAGAAGGTTTTTAGGTGTGAATTTGGAAGCTTGTAGTCCCTAACAAAATTAAAATGCTAATTTGGAGGGCAAGTTCTGAAATTCTACCAACGGCAGTCAATTTATTTAAGAGAAGGGTGCTTACATCTCAGGTATGCTCAAGGTGTGGGAAATATCCTGAAGATGCCTACATACTTTGTGGTCTTGTGACGAGTGGTCCAAGCTCCTCTTCGTACCTCAACAGGTCCATTAGTTAAAACCACGGGTAAATACTTTTATTCTTAACTGCAATGGGGCTGTGGGTCGTGAGCAAAGTGGTCAGGGCCTGGGGGGCTGCTGTCGTGATCATGACTGAAACTTTATCTGTGGGTTTGCTTCTGGTGGTCCACCTGGTCTGAATATTTTGGGCACTGAGTTGGCGGCTGTCCGGGAAGGTTTATTGATGATGGGATACATGGGTTTTACTCGGTTTACCATTGGTCTTGATTCCCAAGAAGCTATTGTTGGCGTGACTTGTGGATATTGACTTACTTTTCTTACACACTGAGAATTCCTATTATAATTGTAATTGATTTACTTTAATTCCTGATTTCCTACTGTAAATGGATTTAGGAATTTATTATTTACTTGCCCATTCAGGTTTTGTTGTATTATAAATATGACCTCCTACAAGGAGAAGAATACACAGAAAATTCCCACAAACAAATATTCTCTCATAGTTTTCATATTTTAGCATGGTATCAGAGCCTCTTGGGATTGCTGACTCTAGTTTCTAAACCCTAGCCGCCACCATGGGGGAGGATGACTCTTCTAATCCTCATGGCGGTAGCACCACTGCTTCCTCCTCTCCTTCTCAACCAACCATAGCCGAGTTGAGTGCCCAGGTGGCTCAACTAATGCAGATGCAGACTCAGACCTCGAAATTGATCCTAAATCAGGATCCTACCAAGACGACCCCGACCTCGACTCTCGAATCAGACGACCCTTGAACCCGAATCAGACAACGATTCCGACGACAATTACCTATGAAGCTTCCGCTGCACAGATTGGCATAAAGTTGGATGGCACCAACTATGCCCTATGGTCCCAAGTTGTAGAGTTGTATATCTCCGGCAAAGACAAATTGGGATATATTAATGGCGATCTTCCACAACCTCCTTCGACCGCTCCAACGTTTCCTCGCTGGCGCACCGAGAACTCTATTGTGAAGGGATGGCTCATCAATTCTCTGGAGCAGAGCTTGATTGGCAATTTCATTCGATTTTCGACGGCAAAAGCAGTGTGGGATGCAATTGCCACAACTTACTATGATGGCACTGACACCTCTCAGGTTTATGATCTGAAACGACGAGTCTCTCGTATGCGACAAGCTGGTGGCTCCATTGAAACCTATTACAATACTCTCCAAAGCTTATGGAGAGAAATTGATTTTCGTCGTCCAAATATGATGGAGTATGAAAGTGATATCAAGCGCTATAATGATATTCTGCAGGAAGATCGAGTTTACATATTTTTGGATGGCCTTGATGATCGTCTTGATAAGGCCCGAAGTGATGTTCTTCACATGACTCCATTCCCTACTGTTGACCAAGCTTATGCCTATGTTCGCCGTGAAGATGTTCGACAAGCAGTGATGATGGGTTCATCCGATCGAGCCACTGGTGCTGGCTTAGCGGCCAAGAGTGCGCCTCGATCAGGTCCCCCTACTCGTGCCGGACAGCCCCATAATTCCTCTACTGCGGCCCACCTTCAGATCCAGTCATATGCTACTGCTGCTGGTGCGCCACTTCCTAAAACCATCCCACCTTCCCGTCCCAAGGCTCCGACTGATGGAAGTGGTTGCACGCACTGTGGCAACCTCAAACATACCCGTGACACTGTTTTAAGCTAAATGGTTATCCTGATTGGTGGGAGGACCTCCGCGCTCGCAAGCTCAAAGAAACTGCTAGTAATTCCGGCCGTGTTGCTCTTGTCTCTACCGAACCCCCATTAGCCTTGTTCCCGCAGGTAGATCCTCCTGATAGTCCCGCGCTTCCGGATGTCTCAGGTAACTGTGGTTATGCATTTCATACTTCTGATCTACGAGATACTACTGGTTGGATAATTGATTTTGGCGCCACTGATCATATGGCCTTTGATCCGAATGATTTTTTGCACACCACTACACCCCGCCGCACAAGTATTGCCAATGCAAATGGAGTTACTATCCTGTGACAGGGGCTGGCACTGTTGCCCTTTCACCTTCTTTGTCCCTTTCTAATACTCTACTCGTTCCATCTTTGTCCAATAAATTAATGTCTGTAAGTCAGGCCACTGAACAACTAAATTGTTGTGCACTAATTTATCCCAATTTTTGTTTACTACAGGATATTCTCACCAAGGAGATCATTCGGCGTGGTACTAAAAGAGGGGGGCTGTACTATGTGGATGACTTCAGTATGGGACGTGCCAATAGTGTAAAGCATCCGTCTGATGACAAGCACCAACAAATTTGGCTCTGGCACCGACGTTTGGGGCATCCATCTTTTGGTTATATGAGACACTTATTGCCCGAATTGTTTTCTGTATTTAAGGACTCAGATTTTAAATGTGACACTTGCATTCTAGCCAAGAGTCATAGAGCATCCTATCCTTTAAGTATGAATAAAAGTACTATTCCTTTTGCTTTAATTCATTCTCATGTTTGGGGACCCTCACCTATTTCTACTCATTCCGGTATTCGTTGGTTTGTCACATTCATAAATGATTGTACACGGATGACATGGCTTTATTTGATGAAAAATAAGAATGAAGTGTTTTCCCTGTTCCAATCCTTTCACAAACAGATGGAAACACAGTTCAATGCTCGAATACAGATTCTTCGCTCTGACAACGGTGGAGAATTTGTTAATCATGATTTTCAGACTTACCTCCAGACACATGGCATTATTCATGAGACAACTTGCCCCCAGACACCACAACAAAATGGTGTTGCCGAACGGAAGAATCGTCATCTCCTTGAAACAGCCCGTGCTCTTCTCATTGATGGCCATGTTCCTCGTCATCACTGGGATGATGCTGCTGTCACTGCTGTCCACCTTATCAACCTCATGCCATCTGGGGTCTTGAACTTCAAAACTCCATTACAAGTGCTCGCGCAACACGGGCCTCTGCCCTCTGTTTTGGTGCTTACCCCTCGCATTTTTGGCTGTGTGGCCTTCGTTCATCTCCACAAAAATCAACGAAGCAAACTTGATCCATGTGCGCTTCGTTGTGTTTTTTTGGGTTATGCCACTCATCAGAAAGGCTACCGATGTTATCACCCTCCTACCCGGCGAACCTATGTCACTTTGGATGTCACCTTTCTAGAATCAGATATGTTCTTCTATGACCCAGCATCCAATTCTACTCTTCAGGGGGAGATACCGAGTGAAGAGCTCAATTGGAGCAGCTTGGAACATGAGGATATTCATCTATGCACGAAGATTGCTCTCGGCCAAGAAACAATAACAATCGATCGTCCCGAGTCTGGCACGTGCGAATGCTCTCTGCCAAACAACGATCGATCACCTAACCCTTGCGAAGATGTTTTTGATTCGAGTCATACTCTTACAGACAACTCAGAACAACAAGATGAAGACCCCCCTCTCATTCAACAGTACCAACGGACCAATCTCCTGAGAATATCTTTGAGGTAAATACTCCTACTAGACTTGTGCATTTAGAGGATAAAACTATTGGATATCAATTACCTTTCAGGCAAAATCGTGGGAAGCCACCAAACCGTTATTCACCTGATATTGGCAAGACATCCAAGTATCCAATTGCAAATCATGTATCCACTGAGAAGCTGTCTGAACCACTCAAGGCTTTTGTGCATCAGTTGTCTGCTATCCATATTCCAACCAAGGTCTCTGAAGCATTGAAAGATCCTAAGTGGGTCCAAGCTATAAAAGAGGAGATGAAAGCTCTTGAGAAAAATCAGACTTGGACATTGGAGACTATACCACGAGGAAAAAAGACTATCGGATGTAGATGGGTGTTTACTATAAAACACAATGCAGATGGATCTATCGAGCGATACAAGGCAAGACTTGTGGCAAAAGGGTACACACAGACCTATGGTATAGACTATGAAGAAACTTTTGCACCAGTTGCAAAGTTAAACACCGTCAGAGTCTTATTGTCCCTTGCAGCTAATTTGGATTGGCCACTACACCAGTTTGATGTAAAGAATGCTTTTCTACATGGCGAACTCACGGAGGAGGTGTACATGGACATTCCTCCTGGATATAATACTACTCAGACTGGAACAGTTTGCAGGTTACGAAAAGCATTGTATGGATTGAAACAATCACCACGTGCATGGTTTGGACGGTTCACCATGGCAATGAAGAACAATGGTTTCAAACAGTGCAACTCAGATCATACTTTGTTCTTGAAACATCGAAAAGGGAAGGTAACAGCATTAATAATCTATGTTGATGATATGATTATTACTGGGAATGATAAACAGGAAATATCACAGCTACAAGACTATTTGGCTACTGAGTTTGAGATGAAGGATCTAGGTGGACTCAAGTATTTCTTGGGAATTGAGGTGGCTCGATCGCAGCAAGGCATATTTCTATCTCAAAGGAAATATGTCTTGGACTTGTTGACGGACATAGGAATGCTAGATTGCAAACCTGCGGACACTCCTATTGTTCAGAATCATCATCTTGGAGAATATCCGGATCAAGTTCCAACTAACAAAGAAAGATACCAAAGGTTAGTGGGAAGATTGATCTATTTGTCACATACTCGACCAGACATTGCTTATGCGGTGAGCGTTGTCAGTCAATTTATGCACTCTCCAAGTGAAGACCACATGAATGCAGTTCTTCGGATACTTAGATATTTGAAGTCTGCACCTGGAAAAGGACTTATGTTCTCAAAGCATGGTCATCTAAATATTGATGGTTATTCAGATGCAGATTGGGCAGGTAATGTAACAGATAGAAAATCCACATCGGGTTACTTCACATTCGTGGGAGGTAATTTGGTGACATGGAGGAGCAAGAAACAGAATGTAGTAGCTTTATCCAGTGCAGAAGCCGAGTTCAGAGGCATGACTAAAGGGATTTGTGAACTTCTTTGGTTAAGAAAGTTGCTTACTGAACTTGGGTATAAACCTACATCCACAATGAATCTCTTTTGTGACAACAAGGCTGCTATAGCCATTGCACAGAATCCGGTTCAACATGATCGTACTAAACATGTTGAGGTGGATCGACACTTCATCAAACAAAAGCTTGAGGCTAAAGTGTTTCAGTTTCCTTTTGTGAAATCCGAGGATCAATTGGCGGATATTTTGACAAAGGCAATTTCCAGTAAAGCATTCCACAATTCACTAGATCAGTTGGGCATTGGCGACATCTATGCACCAACGTGAGGGGGAGTGTTGGCGTGACTTGTGGATATTGACTTACTTTCCTTACACACCAAGAATTCCTATTATAATTGTAATTGATTTACTTTAATTCCTGATTTCCTACTGTAAATGGATTTAGGAATTTATTATTTACTTGCCCATTCAGGTTTTGTTGTATTATAAATATGACCTCCTACAAGGAGAAGAATACACAGAAAATTCCCACAAACAAATATTCTCTCATAGTTTTCATATTTTAGCAGCTATTTCTATTCTCAAATATGGTTTGGATTGGTGGAGTAATATTGGCAATGTGGTGGATGATGTTCGTCGGTTAATGGTTGATAGGGAGGTGGATGGAGTGTTTTATCAACACCGAAAAGGCAACGGGGTGGCACATGGCCTAGCCCAGCATGGATTGAAAGCGAGATCTCGACTTTTTTAGACAGACCGTGCTCCCCCATGGCTAAGCATTCTGTTAGATAAGGATAGAACTTTGGCGTAGATTTTTGTTTGCATTTTTGAGGTGCGGTGGTACTCTTTTTCTTTGACTGGATTTTCATCTATTGGGGGTTTTTGATGGCAAAGTTTTAATGAGACCATTAACGCCCTCCGTTCGTTTGTAAACTTTTATCGTTTATTTGGTGCTAGTGATGAATGAAAATTTTATATTTGATAAAAATTAAAAAATTAAAAAATAAATAGCGGACACTGTACACCATTACCTAACTTTTTAAACTGGCTGCTGTTGGACATGTCCTTTGTGATCGGGTAGCACATGTGAACGATCCAAACTAGTTCCTTTTCCATTTATTTCTTGTCTTGGTTTTTCCAGATTGGTAGGTCAAGTAGCATTGATTTCTAGCTCGTTAAACAAGCAAGACGATAAATGAAAACCAAGTGGAAAATGGAACTTGTGTTTGGTTACATCAACACATAAATAGTTGGATTTCTTTTGATGCAACTTCCTTGGTGTCTGCAACTAAAGTTAGTTTTAAAGTTGGCAACAGAGAACCAAACCAATAAAAGTTCTAGACATTCTTGGAGTTTCAGAGCTTATGAATACCACCATGGAAGCAATTACAGAAGTAGAAGAAACATTGTCTGAGCTGAGGCAGACCTTCAAAAGTGGCAGAACCCGAAGTGTTGCATGGAGAAAAAACCAAGTTAGTGCTCTTCTTCAGCTCATCCATGACCAGGAAGACGAGATTTTCAAAGCACTCTATGAAGATCTAGGCAAGCACCCGGTTGAAGCTTATCGGGATGAGGTAGATTGCTTCTTCTTCTTCTTTTTTTATTTTCTTTTTCTCTTTCAAGGCAAAGAAATTAGTTTGTATACAATATCAGAATTGGCTAATTCTGCTTTTGCTATTTCATTGTATTGTAGATTGGAATTGTGAAAAAAACAATCAACTATACTTTGAGCAATTTGGAGAAATGGGTGGCCCCTAAAAAGGTAATTTGATTAAATGATGTGTTGTTGTCGTGGCTATGAACTCATGAACTTATGTTCAGACTGAGGGAAGATGACATACACATAGGCCTTAGGGTTTAGCTAAAAATGATTAAGGTGAGATGACAGAGTAAAACTGGTATTGAGATTTCAACCCTCCCATGATCCCATATCCTCACTTGCCTCCGTACACTGAAACTGATTTTGGGGTTTCTGGTTATTGTTATCTATGTGAATTGCTGGCATTTTGATATTGGCAGAGTCGATTACCGTTGCTTTTGTTCCCCACAAGAGGAGAGGTGCTGCCCGAACCACTCGGCGTGGTTCTCATTTTTGCATCTTGGAACTTCCCAATATGTGAGTCCAGTTATATCCGGATCTTTGACATGATTGTTTCTTTTGATACACAAGAAGGAAGGAATTCAGCAGTTTCTTTGTGACAAGTGACCACATTTGAAATTGTAACACTAGCGAAAACTGTTTGAATTTTGTTATGTTGATATAAGCTTCTCACATGGAAATATCTCTCGAGTTTTGAGACTTCTGTTGATGCATTAGGCATCCAAGACACCCTGCTTCTACCTTCCCAACTTGGCAATAACAATATCATAAAACTGCGTGTATTAGATTTTTGTTAACAGTTTAAAGGACAAAGTAGAAAAGCTCATGTTCTGCTATTTATGCAGCCTTGGGATTGGACCCTGTGATAGGAGCAATATCTGCAGGGAACACAGTGGTTCTAAAACCTTCAGAACAAGCACCGGCTTGCTCTTCTTTTCTTGCCAACACTATCCCTCAATACATGGACTCTAAAGCCGTTAGAGTTATTGAGGGTGGAGCAGAAATTAGCGAACTCCTCCTGCAGCAGAAGTGGGACAAGATATTCTTTACCGGTATAGATCTCCACAATCGCCTCAGAATATAGAATTTCTTTCACAATTAACAGATTTCCTTATCATTCCTGGTTTCTTTGGTGATCCCTCATGAAGATTATCAAGAATGCAATACATAAAACTGTCATCAATAACACTTTGCTTCAAACACTAATTTGCCTCTCACAATTCAGGAAGTCCGCAGGTAGGGCGCATTGTCATGTCTGCAGCTGCAAAGAATTTAACACCTGTTACTCTAGAGCTGGGTGGAAAATGCCCTACTATCCTAGATTCCTTCTCCAATTCTTCAGACTTAAAGGTTTTCTGAGTTGCTTTATTTTGGTGCCTCTTTAAACTATAAATTTACTCGTATTAAATGCTTTTTTTTTGTGGTGGCCCTGAAGGTGGCTATAAAAAGAATTGTAGGAGGGAAGTGGGGGCCTTGCAATGGGCAGGCATGTATAGGAGTTGATTATATACTCATAGAGGAAAAGCTTGCTTCCACTCTGGTAAACTTGTCTTGAATAAATTCTTTGGTTTATAGTTATGCAAGGCCTAATGGTCCGTTGGCTTTGAGATGATTTCATATCCTAGTTGTATGTCTTTTAGATCGAATTACTAAAGAAAACAGTCAAGAGATTTTATAGTGATAGCCCCAAAGACTCAAAGTGCATAGCCAGAGTCATAAATAGGGGCCATTTTGAGCGGCTGCGCAATCTCCTCAAAGACCCTCTTGTGGCAGCTTCCATTGTACATGGCGGTTCACTTGATGAAGAAAATCTGTAAGTTCTCAATCCTTTTAGTCGGTTTTTTGAATTGGATAAGATAACTCAGATATCTTACTTTGTGTGGTGTCGGCTTTTTCTTTCCCCCCTGGCTTGAAGTTTGTAGTTTAAAAATGCTTTGCTGGTCTGGCCCAAGCAACAAAATAATTAGTCTCTGTAGACGCTTATCGGTTTTGTTCTGCAAACTTTTCAGGTTCATCGAGCCAACAATCCTGTTAGATCCTCCACTTGATGCTGCAATCATGACTGAAGAAATTTTTGGTCCACTGCTTCCAATAATCACGGTGAGAATTGCTATACCCCTTTTGTGAATATTAACTTCTCCAGTTCTCAAAAACGTCCTTTTTGTCTATTTTTACAGTTGAAAAGCATTCAAGAAAGCATAGAATTCATCAACTCAAGGCCAAAACCTCTAGCCATTTATGCCTTCACTAAAGATGAAGAATTCAGGCAACGAATTCTATCGGAAACATCCTCAGGAAGTGTGATTTTCAACGACGTCTTGATTCAGGTAATGCATTTGTTATTTTCTAAGTGTTTTCCTTTTTCCTATTTGTTTTTCAAAACAATAAAAGGGGGCCAAAAACCTAACTACACTACACATCTTTCTATGTACAGTTTATCTGTGATGCTCTACCCTTTGGCGGTGTTGGTCAGAGTGGCTTTGGCAGGTACCATGGGAAGTATTCTTTCGATACTTTCAGCCATGAGAAAGTAGTCATGCGAGGAAACTTCATCGTTGAACTTGAGCCTAGATATCCTCCATGGAATGACTTTAAAATGAATTTTTTCAGATTGGCCTACAGTTTGGACTACTTGGGTCTACTTTTGCTCTTCCTGGGTCTCAAAAGGTAGAATTTTCACTGGGTCATACAAGTGATCTACAAACTATAGTTATAGTCCTATTCCTATATCTTTATTTCGTCAGGTCGATTTGGAACAAACTTGCTTGTTTTACTTATTGAGTGCTTGTAAATTTGTGCTGTATGTTTTCTGAAATATGTAGTTTGATACTCTTTACCATTTGTTAAGAAGTAATAGGTTAACTGGAGTCTCATAAAAGCAATCCAATACCTGAAAGCATACAAGGAACTTTCTCCTACTACACCATCATGGAAACCAAAAGCATCTCGGAGCACAGGAAGAAAATTAAGACATGAGCAAACACAATATGTACCAATGAAATTGATAAAGCAATATTATTCCAAATTTCATAAAAGTGAACTGGGTTTCGTCACAATCCAAAAAGTGCCTCCGACCTCTATGGCCATTTCTTCTATTTCAAATTTTTTACAGTTAATATTCTAGATTTTCCCAAGTCTGGAAATTGGCCTTCATCTATTTCGAATGAAGCAGGCTTTTTCACAGGGTGTTGCCTTGAACGATGCCCTTCAAATCTACCATCCGTCTGTGAATGACGTCCTTTAAATCTGCCATCTCCCTGTGAATGATATCCTTCAAATATACCATCCCTTTGTGAATGATGATGTCCTTCAAATCTACCATCCCTTTGTGAATGATGATTTCTTTCAAATCTACCATCCCTCTGTGAATGATGATGTGCTTCAATTCTACCATCCCTCTTTGAATGATGATGTGCTTCAATTCTACCATCCTTCTGTGAATCATGTCCTTCAGTAGCACCGTCCTTCTTGTTTTGTGGTCTCTGGAATTCATTGATGTTAATAGTCTCTGTCTTAATCTTCACGTTAGCACCATCTTTCTTCCTGTTCACCTCTGCAGACTTATCTTGGGGCTTGGGGACAGAGATCTTCTTCTCCTCCTCCAATTTCTTCTTCCCAATAACTCGCATCAACTCAAATTCCTTAACAAGAGTCTCAGTCCTATCACAATCGCCATCAGAGCTTTTTTCCACAACTTCCACATCCTTTTTCTTGGCAACCTCCTTCTCATATTCTTTCAAAGTGAATGTATCAGTAAACTTTTTCTGAACAGAAAAAGAACTTACAGCAGCACCGGTACCTTCAGGAGCTGCTGCTGCTGCATTGTTGTCACCTTGGTTTTTGATAGCCTCTGCTTCCTTTTTTTGCTTCTTCATCTTTCTCCGTAGACTTCCATTAATGTTCGGCTTTTTCTTTCCTTCAGAAGAACTCTTGTTGCTGCTTGCAGTGACGCCATTACTCTGTACCTGTTGCTGCGTATTCCCCTCTTCCACACCACCCTGTTCTTGTTGCTCCTTCTCCACAACAACTTGAGCCCCCTCCTCCTTCTCCAATACCAACCCATTATTGTTACCATGGTTATTTTCAGCTTCAAAGTATCTTCCTCTTCCTTGATAACCATTACCTCTCCACCGCCTACCCCTCTCATCCCGAAAACCGCATTGAGCCCTCTGGTGATCATAATTGCCATTATAACCCCCATTAACCCTTCCATAATTTTGGCCTCCATCTTCTACGTGGCTCTGAACCCTCCCTTCATAACCACCATTACCCTCTTGGTAATATCGCCTCGGATAATTATAACCGTGATTAGCCCTTCCATAATTTTGGCCTCCATTATTAATCTTTCCTCCTTCTACATGGCTCTGACCCCTCCCTTCATAACCGCCATTAACCTCTTGGTAATATCGCCTCGAATAATTATAACCGTGATTAGCCCTTCCATAATATTGGCCTCCATTAGCCCTCTGAGGAGGGCCACTGTAATTATTGGACCTCTCAGAGCCAGTACTAGCAGTACTGGACACAGGTCTTACAGCTTTAGGATCAGGATCAGCACCATTCTGGGACTGGCCAGTAATTGGACCAGACTGTGCTGAATCCTTAGCCTGCACTCCGTTGCCTTGGCCTTGATCTTGATCTTTGTTTTTGCAAAGAACAATCTGGCTTTTGAGAAAACTGCGGGGAAGCACAAGACGCTTTGCTCGAATTGGCCGGGGATTAGAGTACCAAAACTCTGTCTTCCGCTGCCCTTGTGGCTTCTTCAGTTTTTTCTCCTCCTCCCCCTTCTTCTTTTTCTCCTCTTCCTTGTACTTCTTCACTACTGCCATAAATGCATCCTCCGCCTTCGCATCGACAATGCCGATGAGCTCATTCTCATCCAAGAGGTTGAAAGAGTTGGTGAATGTCGCCATGATGGAATCAAAAGCAGGTTTTGCCTAAGCAAATAGTGAGGGCCTTGCTAGGGTTTCTTATATCAAAGAGAGACCCTTAGAAAGCACAAGGAAAGGTCTCTCATCTTGGCTCTATTTATAGAGACTCAATCCTTGCTCTGCCCCCCATTTACTCGCTTCTTTTTTTTTTTTTTTGGTCCGAACCCCCATTTACTCGATTTGCTTGCTCTCCAAGCCAAAATCAAATCCTGCAGTTGTCCCTTTCCGTTAGTAATTGATTCCTACTTGCTCCCCAAGCAAAACATAGGGAAACCAAAAACAAAATAAAAAAAGCTTTATTGTATGTACTTTTTTCTTACACTTGTTTTTTGTTGATGAAAATATTACCTTTTTTATTATTTAGGCTTATTATCACAAAACGTTCATAAAGTTTACGAAACTATCAGATTGCATCCTTAATATATTTTTTTTGTCATTCGTGGTCCTCAAGGTTAGTATGTATGATCACAAATGATCCATGCCGTTAGATTTCGTCAAAAACTCCGTTAGTTTGCTGACGTGGCATATATGTATATCACAAAACATCTCTTAGGTTCACGCACCTATCACAAATGGTCCCTGCAAATTTTTTTTAATTTTTTTTAATTTAAAATTCATTAAATTTTGGTTTTCTTTTTAAAATTTTATGATTTTAAAATTATTTAAAAATATATATTATATTTTAAATACATGTGACACTATATTATTGTAGATGTGGGCTCCATATATATGTCACATCAACAAACTAATAGAGTTTTTAAAAAATAATTTAAAATTCATAAAATTTAAAAATGAAAAAAAACTAAAGGTTTAGGGTTCATAAATGGTCCTCAAGATTATAATCCTTCTATAAATTGTTTTTTTTTAATTTATAAATAATTTAAAAAAGAAAACCAAAATTTTATGAATTTTAAATGAAAAAATGAAAAAATTTCGTACGGACCATTTGTGATAAGTGTGTGAACCTCAGGGATGTTTTGTGATATATATATATATATATATATATACACCACGTTAGCAAATTAACGAAGTTTTTGATGGAACCTAACGGCAGGGACCATTTGTAATCGCACATACTAACCTTGAGGACCACAAACGACACAAAAAAAATTAAGAATGCAATCTGATAGTTCGTAGACCTTAGAGACGTTTTATGATATTAAGCCTTGTTATAAAAAATCTACTGGAGGAGACCAAACAAATTCAATAGGCACCACATGTCCCGGAGGAGGATAAAAAGACTAAAATAGCCCTGGTAAAAACTGGGCTAGGTCCCCATCTGAGCCCAACACACCTGTACTTGGGCTCCGGCCCATCTATCGAATTATAATGCAACTTAAAACCAATTAAATAAGCTCACGTGGAGAATCTCAGAATACCCACCTCGTGAAGACTTTTGACCACCACCATTCCATTACGAGTACATTGGACCCTAACCAGCCGTGTATGGACACGGCCGCGCATCGTCATTGTCTGCGCGCGCTCATACCGTACACCCCAGCGCCAGCCAATCACAAACCGCCAGAAACAGAGAATGTCCGAACCCACACGTGCCTGGCCATGAGAGGAGGAGCTATAAGCATCAGAATCTCCAGACTCAACCCAGCGCGACCACGACGACCCTTCTGCGTTCGCACCACCACCACCGCCCAGAACTCCATGGCCGACCGCGAAGGCGATGCAGCTACAAAGACCCAAGCCACTCAACCAATCGAAGCAGCGAAGTCGAAGGAAGAAGAATTGAAACCCGTCAAGGAAGCGGCTCCTCCGCCGCCGCCCCCCGAGAAGCCGGAGCCCGGCGATTGCTGCGGAAGCGGATGCGTCCGGTGCGTCTGGGATGTTTATTACGACGAGCTCGACGAATACAACAAGCTCTACAAAAGTGATGAAAACTCCAATTCTTGATTTTTGCTTCGTTCGATTGGCTTCAATTTGATTGATGATGTTGTAGATTTGAAGATATTTGTATTCTGGATTTGATTATAGATTTGTTTAATGAAATTCATAATCAGCCAAAATGAAATCTTTTTGTATAATCTGCTGTGAATCTCTGATGCTTGAAAACTTAAAAATGAAAATTTTGAAAATTGGGGGAATGTTATTATTGGGGCTGCTAATTAATGGGCCAGGCCCACGGGTTTCTTTATGCAATTCTGAATCTTGATATAATGGGAGAATAATAGAATGGTGGGAATGTCGTAACAGAGCGATCGTCGTGTCGTCGTGGGAAGATGCGTAGGTTAGAGTTGTTGGGCTGTGCTGCGATCGCGGCGGTGGCGGCGGCTCTGGTATTGTTGGGAAACGTCGTCGTCGCGGAAGCTTCGACTTCGCCTTCGGCGTTCGTACAAAATGTCATCTACTCCAACAAGATTGCCATCTTCTCCAAATCCTATTGCCCGTACGTTACGTTCTATCTCTGTTGCTTGTTCGTTGTAGTTTTTGTGATAAATTTGAGGTCTTGGGGTTGGGGTCTTAATTGGGAATTCAGAAGGCGATCAAATTGGAATTTGAGAGTCACGAGTGGGTCAATTTGATAATTATGAGAGAGTGTTAATGTCGAGGAAAGATGATACCGTCATCTTGATTATCAATAAGAAAATTTTCATTGTCATGGTATTGTTGCATTGTTCTCTAATTCTGGGAAGTGAATTGGTGCGTTTCATCTGCTAAATCTTCAGTTTTCTGTTATTGAAATAGTTCGTAAGTTGAGTATAAATGTTTAGAAAAAGAACTCTGTGCATGCCCTTGTGTGTGAATATAAGTGATGTTGGAATGAGGGATTGTGTGCTGTGCTGTTTTGCTGCTAGGTATTGCTTGCGTGCCAAGCGCATATTCAGTGAATTGCATGAGCAACCTTTTGTCGTCGAACTTGATCTTCGAGGTATGACATAGCTATGGCTTTTATGAATCTTTGAGCAGCTGCTTCTCCATAATGTGAAAAAGGTTTGGATTAATTTTCAAAATGTACTTGTTTAGATGATGGAGCCCAAATTCAGAGTGTTCTGCTAGATATAGTAGGCCGAACCACTGTCCCGCAAATATTTGTGAATGGAAAGCACATTGGCGGCTCTGATGGTGAGCTCTCATCTGTGTTTCTGTTTGCTTGCATGTTTGCGTGTGCTATTAAATGTGTTTTCCCTTCCTTCTTTGCCCTGTGGTCAGTTTTTCATCTGCATTGTTACCTTCAGTCTACTTTTTAACTTGTGATTTTACAATTCAGACCTCAAAGCTGCAGTTCTGAGTGGTCAACTTCAGAAACTTCTTAGTATCAGTTGAGGAGATATAAATGAAGCTGCATATGGCGATTAATGAGTTAGTTCTGTGACTTTGAAGTTGCTAAAATGATTGGTGACTGCAAAATAATTATCAATGTAATATTGAATTTGCTTGACCTCATGGGTTTTGGGCATGATTTGACTGTTATTAGTGGCTTAAAAGACTCATTTGATAACTCGCCGCCATCGTGACAATGTTCTTCCGTTATAATCCCTCACAGACAAATATCACAATTGATCAACTATTAGCAACCTGTGTTTTCTGTTCTGCAATCCAGATTGAAGCACTAACAACTGTCCCTCTTGTTGATGAGACCAATATAGAAGTGACAGTGCTTTCATTTTCCAAACGAATGTAATGTATGGTTTCTTGCATTTATGTTTTCAACGATTACATATGTATCTCACAGGGTTACATGCAATTAACAACATGAACAAATACATCTCTTTCTTGTTCAGTTCATGTAGCGAAATTAGTTTGCATCCAAAACGACCTTAATGCTAGAAATTTGTTACCACATCAACAGTTCCGGCCTACAAACAGTCTGAGAGCACCATATATGAGCCGAATGCTCTGTTTCTTTGAATGTTAAGAAGAATTTCTATCTGCATATGTGTTTGGCCGCCATTTGCCTTTCTGTGCACTGAGCATCCCTTCTTGGTTTTTGGAGACGGTTAGACTAACCTCCCAATGCAAGGACTTCAACAAGTTCTCAACCTCCCCGATTGTGCTGGACTCATCACGGACTATGAATTTACCTCCAGGCCTGACAATCCTATCAATCTCTGCCAGTACCGGAGGAAGTTTGCATCTGCGACAACCAAAACAGGTACGGTTACCATGAATTCAAGATCACAATAGTGTTTAGAATTATGAATATGACGAGTTGTACCTCTTTTTAAGCCTTGAAAATAGATGGTCTGCATGGAGTAGGTCATAGGTTCTGGGATAAGTGCTAAAGGATTCACACCAGTCATGGTATATTCCAAAAAGACCGCGTTCATAGATTATGGGAAGTGTATCTGGTGAATCTATATTCACCACATTCATGACCCACACTTTAAGGTCCTTCAAAGCTGCAGCAAACCTGCACTCACACAAGCAGAACTTAGTTGAGATTACCACTTAGAACTAAGTAAAACAATTAGATTAATATAAGATCATCCTAATTAGTAGTAGTACCCTCCGTAAACAGCTCTCATGTCCATGACATTTCTGACATTGGACCAATTAATGCCCAAACTTTTGATGTAAGTGTTATTGATGACTCTTTTCCAGTGTTCATAATCTCTTGCAAAATCTTGGGGTGCTGGCTTCCCATAGATGCCCATCTGGGAGCTGTTTAACCAGTAAGGAGGAGTCTGCAGTCGACTCGGCCATTTCTCAGGCCATTGAGTCCCTCTCACCGATTTGTCAATCGGTGCCTGGTGCATGCATGCCTGCAGAGGTACGTACCTGCACAAAATACCCGAGTCATGATCAACTTGGCTGATCTAGTGAACTTAATCTTATTATGATCAACTTAGGCTATAAAACCAAGTCATTAATGGAAATTACCAGGCAGCATTGGGGTCATCATCGTTGTTGCACATAGGAGGCTGCTTTTGCTTTCTTTGCTCATAGCACTGATTTGAGGTGGGTTTGCGGTAGATGGCAGCCGCAACCAAATTTACCTTATCATTCTTGATGGCAACAACCTCCCAACACATGGACGCCGTCAGCGCAGACATTTCTACAAAATTGAAACATTCTCTTATCGAAATACTCTAGCATCGAATGTTGTCAAACAGTCAATTTAACAAATGGTACGAGATTGACAGTGTGCCAATATATATAACGGGACAAGGGAACATTTTCCGCTACACTATACATGTTACATGAAAAAGTTTGGTTCCCTACCCTTCCAAATTTCTACATCTTCTTTCTCCTTGCGGTAAACAGGAGTGGCTGACCACACAAAGTAACCCCCAGGCCGTAAAACCCGATTCAATTCCAAAAGTAGCATACCACCTGCAATGGTACATAAAAGAAATTGCTTAACCTTGTATATAATCAAGGGGAAAAACATTCCAGAAAGATCGAAGCAGATTAAATGAACCTTCGTTGTGCCAAGGGACCCTGCAACGGGCGCAATGAACGACATCGAAGACCCTGCTGGGGAAGGGAAGCCTCTGGGAACCCATGACGGCAGAGATTGCAGGTATGCCCCTTTCAAGGGCAAACTGAACTTGAGCCTCATGCTCATCTTTGGGTGCAATTGACATTGTTAGAACGTCTCTGTCGAAAAGATAACCCCCAAAGCTAGCAACCCCACACCCGACGTCCAATATTACTCGAGTGTTCTTTCCCCATGCGATGCGCGGTACTGCCTGCATTTAACCAACAGCATTAATTTCTTCATATTACCACTCAATTTTTGCCAAACTTTAGGCTCCGATTTGAGCAAATTAATTAATTCAAACATTCCTAGATCTGTGATTGGTGTTAAAGTTATACTCCGAAGTATAAACTTGTCATCAACTCATGTTATGAAATGTGAATTTATTACATTATGTTGCGGTTTCTATTATCATGCAATAATTTATCGTAAATAAATATAATTTAATCAGTAATATAGTATGTTCAATTGAATGACTGTTACGTCTAGTCACTTACGTGCACACATGAGCGATTTCTAACCGTAGATGTATCTAAATTTCATAATGGAGTTCACATACATCAACGACATAAATTAGCTAACACATCAAGATCTATCATGTGATCAATTAACGTGGATTCAAACTATAGTACTTCTTGCATTACTAGTATACATGTGATAAAATGGTTTTATTCTAGAAAATTTTATCAAAGATGAAGAGATGCTTACGTTCTGAAGGAAGTCAATGTACACGAGGGCGCCATGTATGAACTGGGTCCCACCACCAGGAAAAGTCAACAATTCACCGGACACCTTAACCCAGTTCTGGTGGCCCTTCACCTCCGCCAGCAATGTGTGTGGTACATTATGATACCATATCTGCCAGACCACAATAAAAAAGTTACATACCCACTCATCCAACCGTTGGATTAATTTCAATCAACGGCATACGCACCTTGTCTCTGCTTTTCGGCCACTCAATAGGTCTCTTGTAGCCTTCGGGGAGTGGGACCAGGCAAGTGGGCCCCTCCTGAGGGCAATGCCTCTCGCGGTGCTCGAAGTGTTTGGTCGTACGCAATTGTTTCAAAGCTTTCTCGTTATCCAAACAAGGAATATAATCGGGACCCGCAGTGACGTTGCAATTCTGCCACGTGTAACCGTAGATGCCATCCTGACCGTCGGTTTCGTCCTTGCGCCTCTCCTTCTGGTTCTCCGACTGGTCTGCTTGCGTGGACCACGACTTCTTTGACTCCTTCGACTCCTTGGGAATGCCTGAGTTGTCCCCGCCCAGTAACGAATCGCCCGAGTTGGACTCAGTAGCTCCCTGCTTGCTTTGATCAGCTGCATTGCCGGCCTGCTTTTGCTGAGAGTCAGTGTCTTGTTGGGTTTTTTCTGGGCTCTGTTTATTTTGATCAGAAGGTGTTTGAGAAAAGTTCTGACCATCAGATGCCTTGTTTTGTACTAACAGGGTCGTCGTCATTGCATGGTTCGTCACGTCTGAAAATTGCACTTCACCGATTTTGGTCATGTTGGATTCTGAATTTTGTTGCTCTTGCTTTTGCTGTTGTTTCTGTTGTTCTTTTGCTTGCTGTTGTTGATCACTCTCTGAAGTCTCATTTTGAGATTCTTGTGATGAACTTCCTTGCTGTTTATCTGATGATTGGTTTTGGGACTCTTGTTGTTGCTGACCTTGTTGTGCTGTACCTTGTTGCTGATCTGCAGTATCTGATTTTTTGTCATTCTGAAAATCTTGAGAACTTCTTTCTCTGCTTTCAGAATTGTTATTATTTGTTTCTTGCTGATCTTGAGACTTGCTCTCCGAATTAATCATTTGATCATTTCCAGAACTACTGCCTTCTCCATTGCTTGTAAACATTTTCTGGTTGTTCTGATCAGATTGATCTTCAGAACCCTTCTGGCTGTTGTGATCGGATTGATCATCAGAACCCTTCTGGCTGCTGACGCTCTGTTCATCATGGTCAGCTTGTTGTTGGCTATGTTCAGCCACTGAGCTGGTCTGGTCCTCAGACAATTGGCTCTGGCTAATTTCTTTCTCCTTTTGATCCTGCAACTCTTCGCTAACTTGATCTTGTTTATTATCACCACCTCCACTACTATTTTGATCTTGTGTGCTACTGCCCTTTGATGAGTTGTTGGGTAGATCATCAGATTTGATGGCGTCGTCTGGGAGATCACCGGGGTTGTCTTCAAAGGCCTTAGGGTTTTCACTATTGTTATTACTATTGTCATTGCTGGTGCTTTTGGTGATCACCTGGGCCTGATCATCTTCGGAGGAAGCCATGTTCAATGCGGTGTTGGTTGTGTCATCTGTGGAGGCTGTCGTGGCGGTTCGAGTACTTCTGTTGGTGGTTTGTGGTGGAACTCCTGTATTAGAGTAGTTGAGCATCCATACAGCAAAAACACATACTGCTATGAACACCGTAATCGTAACAGTTGAGGCATAAGAATTTGATGATGACGACGACCGCTTGTTACTGCGTGACCTCATTGTGCTCTCTGTATCAGTGTGTGTGAGAGAGAGACAGAGAGAGATGAGGATTTGAGTTGTATTTTTGTGGGAAGAAAAAGAAAAGGATCTAGTTAGTGTGATTAGTTTGTATAGAGGGATCTGTGTTTGTGGAGGAAGATGAAAGTGAACATCGCAATTGAGAGAGACAGAGACAAATTCTAAGTTGGAATGTCTCAAGATCCAAAGGAGTCGGAAAAGGGAATTTGTTATACAACAAATATTTTCTTTTTTCCATGCAAACTAAGCAAATATTGCATGCATGATATATGCATATGTGTGTGTGTGTGTGTAAGATTGCTTGAGCACACTTCTATGTAAATGTAAGTGTTGGGCTCCATGCAAGCAGTGAAAGTAGAGAGAACGAAAAAAAAAAAAAAACTTTTAGTGAGGCCCAAACCACACTGAGAAAACAAAAACTGGGCCTTGAGCAGCCTCGTAGGGCACTTTAAAGATCCCCATCATTGAGACCCAAGTACGAAAATTTGGCTTATGTGCTTGGAGTCATTTTATAGTGAGGGCTTAATATATGGCACTTAGTTAAGGTCTTATTTTTTAATTGTTGGATCAAATTTGTTAGCCGTTAGATCAAATTAGTTAGTTTGATCCAACGATTAAGAGATATAACCTCACCTAAGGGCCATATATAAGACTCTCACTATAGAATTCTTGTATGTGCTTGATATTTAGAGCTTGATCAAAGTCTATAGCCCAAAAAGGGGAAGGATGAAGTATTCTACCACCGAAGTTATAAACCTTCTTTCTATGATGTTTACTCAAATGAGGATAAGATATTTGATTAATTAACATTTCTCATGTTAATTAAACACAAAATAACCAAAAAAGAAATGCGAGCAAAAGATAGCAGGTTCAAAATGAGTGGTCAAGGTATAGGCATGTATATATGTTTCAGGTCCCGACTCCCATTGATATAAAACACACCTTTTGCCCCCTTAATTAAAGACACATGCATGCTTTCTATGAAAACCAAGTACTCTCCTTCAGTCCATATATCTAGAGGGCTAGGGAAGATGTGCAGGCCAGTCCACTGAAAATGATATATATTAGCTAGTCTCGTGACCTTCCTTAGGGTAAGGTAACGACCATGCCCAATAATAAACTCAAAAGAAACCATATATATAGAATAGAGCCAAATTTCAATCCATAAGCTATATATAGACTTGCATTTGCATATGATCACTTAATTACATGCATGCGTTCCAGGTGACAGCGCCTCTATTCTATCTCAAGGGGACCTTACCTAGCTAGTTTACTAGAGCATCTACAGTGGAGAAGTGTATAATGAGGTGTATGTTAAATATACACCGGTTGTGATCGGAATCATCTGTAATGGGGGGTATAAATGAATGTATAATTACATCACTATCATGATATGTAAATTTAGATGCAATTGTACATCTTTTTTACATCTCTTGCGGGTGGGACCCAACTGAGAAAATGAGAGGAAAAATAGAGAAAAGTATTTACATCTTTAGATTTACATCTTTTCTCATTGAAGCAAAAAGCGTATTTACACACCCCGGAGGTGTAAAGTGGCTTTACACTCCCGAAAATACACCCCCCACTGTGGATGCTCTTACCATGATCTCTCATGCACCCATTTAATAATTTGGTTTCACCGCAAAGGATCCACTAGTGTAGTGGTTTGGGGCAATTACTCTCTTCGGAAAGGTCATGAGTTCGAATCCTAGCATCCATATAGTGTGTGAGTTTAATATGATATCGCCCTTCTCAATAGGAAATATCTTTTTTTTTAAAACCATTGCTCACCACCTCCAGTATGATTGAGTTTAATGCCATTTGGGGTGGTTTATTTTCAATTTGTTACTGGAGAAATACTCTCTTACTCCACATTCTATGTGGCCATACTCTGATAAGTTTGTTTGAATATATAATTCTATTAACAGTCTAATAACATAATATATGTATGAATGTAGCACGGATAAGTTGGCTCACAATAAGAAGTTCTATCAAATCTAGATCGAGTCACAAATCAACAAGTTTATAATTATGTGACTTGAGCTAGGTTTGGTGAACCTCAAAACAAGACCTAGCATTGAGTCTCATATCATATTGAACAAATACACAAAGGCTTTGGATTCATTTACAGACATAACTTATTGCAAGAATCATCAAACGAATTGTCTTTCTTTCCACGAGAGAATTATAAAAGTTGTATATTCCTTCCCCACCATCGATCAAATAAACAAAAATTTAATTACTTGATGGGTATTGGGTAACTCTTTGACTTCGATTACGACATCACAAGAAACACTATTCTGAGTTTGAATTTGATCAGGATTTGTGTTCGTCTCTTTGGTGGTCAAAGCCCTAATAGAATTCAAAACATCGAGTACCAGTAGAACGAGAGGTTTATATTGTGTTCAAAGAGTACTTCCACTTGCTTTGCCAAATCAAAGGCAAATTAAAGGGCAGTAGAATTTATACCATCCATCGAGTGATTTGCATAAAGAATTATAAATTACGTACTATTTGCGAGAAGAAAAAAAGGGTTTCATATATAGTGTGTGAACATATTATATAATAATTAAAAGGTGTTGTGCCAAAAAAATATAAAAATACAATAAAATCAAAAGGGTTCATGGCAAAAGTTTGATGTTGCCATATTACTATTTTGGGCGGTGCATCACTTTCACCATGCACTCAGCAGGGATATATTGGATGGTATTTATGCTCTGCTTGTCCAATCGAGGCAACTTCAAAATCATGAAAATTCCAAAGGCACAATTCCACCATGTTACCAGCATCATTCACCCATTTTGAAAATTAGTTTTTGTTTAGTTTTTTACGTAACAGTAATACCAAAGGAATCAAAGTTTATATGAATACATTAATGATTGTCGGTGCAAATGGCCGATTGATGAAGACAGTGCGTTCGCCTCTTTGCACTTGACCAAGTTCAATTCCCCTCCCTTTGTCAAAATAAATATGATATGCACATACTATTTACACAATAAGGGGGGAAGGGATGTAATAAAAACTTTACAATTGGAGGTCTGAAATTCTTGAGACAAGATCAAGTGGCATGACCGTACACAAACACAAAGTGAAGATTATCATCATCTAAAATCTTTAAGTATCAACTTTAGAAGTGTATTAATCAACTTGATGACATCCAATAGATTCTCTCTTTCTTTCTTTCTGCGTGGGCAGGCGTGTCACTGTGTGTCTCCATATTTGCTTGCATGAGAGCTTCAGCTCGGAGGAGGCAACCCATATTTCTTTACATCATTTCAATCCCCTTTATCTCTTTCCTAAAGGTTTGTTTGTGTGTCATGCACAGTTTCCCTTTGATGCTTTCACTCTATCCATTCACTCATAATTTTTTTTACTGTATATTTTTACTGTAACTTTTTCCCCTTAAAGACTGCTAACAGGTAAGTTTAAATATATATATATATATATATAGCCACGTTTAATTGATGTCCAATGATGGGGCTGAGACATAGGGCATAATATAGTACCAGCAGGGTATAATATATAGATAAGATTTGAGTTCCTTTGTTCTTGTGTTTCAGAAATGTTGTTAAAACCTTGAGCTCCGGGAACTGTTTTGATGACTTTGAGATGTCACTTTTTCTGTTCCAATTATGATTTAGATTGGCTACCTAATCTTGGACTGTCTTTAATCCTTGGATCCCCATTCAAGTATGCTTGTTCAAAGTTTTTCTTCTTTCTTTATGATGATCCAACAATAAATCTTATTAATTATTGTTTTCTGTTAATTTGTTATCTAATTATGATTAACAAATAAGGCGATCATAATTTCCAAGGTTTCTATATGTCTGTAAAAACCGTTAAAGTTGGGTGAAATTTTGAAAAAGTTGCATATGATATTGTTTGTACTAGAAGATAAGCCAAATTCACCCAAACCATTAACGATCCACCAGGACCCCTCATTGACTCAACAGTTGGTCTTCGCAGAAATTATTAGCCACAAGAAGAAAAAAAAAAAAAAGGTTTAATGTATGCTTTTGATCTTCGTATCTAAAAGCTAGAGAGTAAATAACCTATTAGTGTAGTGGTTTAGAGCTAATGTTCCCCCACATAGGTTTTGGGTTTAAGTCTCTGTATCAGTGTAGTGTGTGTGACTTCAATATGTTATCGCTCATTTCAATAAGAAATATTCTATATTAAAAAATATATATATTTAAAAAAAAAATCAGACATGTTCGTGAAGATGGGCAAGTCAATGGCCCTAAGTCAATAATTAAGTTGGCTTAAGTTATAGTGTGGGGATCGATATAATAATGAAATTAAGTTTAAGTACCATATGTACTTGTAAAATAAACTTGTGGGCTTATGGCTAAGTTTACTGAGGTTACTATTAGGAACTTAGGTCAAAATGAAAAAGACTGATAAAATTATTTCCCCATATAATTGTGAATTGTGTGGTTGAAATTGAACAATACCCAAAATTATCTTTCTATACTGTATTTGTGAATAGAGGTAAGCCTAGCTAGTGTCTAGTACCTTAGATATATAGTATTTAATATTAGGGTTTGGACCTCTGAAAATAGCTCAGCTAAATAATAGACACATTTTGGACTACTCTTTTATTATTTACATTTTGCTTTGTTATTTTTAGGAAATACTTGTTTAACAAAGCTTAAAGGGAATTATGTTTTGGTCATTTTAGTTAACAATAGCAATCAAGGGAAAATCCAAATTTCTTTTTGACAAATCCAATAGTTAAATTAATTCAAAGACGTGTTTCGTAAGATACTATTTATTTTGTTCACACTCATGTATAGATTATCTCTAAATGAATCAAAACACTTCTCAAATACATAAGTAAATACATTTTATCACTCGAGCTACAATCACATTGAAGCTATGAGATATTCTTAAATGACAGAACTGACGACTCTACTAGAATAACCCACATAAAGGTTTTATTTTATATTTTTAATATCACAATAAACGAGTATTTTTATGTTTACTATGAGGTGGATGGTTAACGGCAAACTTTTATTATGAGTTAGTTCACACATACACATTACCAATACGTCATGTGAGTTCAAATCTAAAACCATTATTGTGCAAGTAAAAGTCATGTTCTATTTGGCTAAACCTCATCGACATCTCCCGATAATGTTAAAAGAAGTTTAACAAAACATTTATATATAAAAAGTTTGATAGCAACGAAAGAACGCAGTTATAAAGATGAATATTTTCATTGAATTGACATGACAACAAATATATACAGCCATGACGCATTTCTGACTAATTATCTGCTTCTATGGATCCATAGGCCATAAAGTAAATTAGGCAGAAATTTTGAACTCCAAATCCAGTGGTCCTTGGTTGCCTTTCGGCTTGATAACACTTTTAGTTAGGCAAGTACCAACAAATTGGCTCAATTTTGGCTAATATTGACTAATTGAGCATTTAATGAAATTAATTCTACACCATTTTTCTCATACTTTAACCAAACAATATTTATATCTAACTTTTTAACCGCCATGATAATTACAGACACTGACCTACCAAGTTTTTCTCTGTAAGCAACATTGACCTCACCCCTGACCCCCAAGGTTTTTCTTTTTCTGGTCAGTGAGCTAAGAGGTTCAGATATACAGACACAGAGTATAGGAACTAACCTGCAGGGAATGCAGAAAAAATAATTGCTGAGGATCTGGTGAGTGGTTATGAAGAAAAATGGAATCGTTTTGAGTCGGTAACGAGGTGTTATTAATTCATATGTTAAAATATAAGTGGACGATATTTGTTATATATCATAGACCTAGAATATATATTTAATTAATAAATATATGTTACAATATGAGTATATTAATAACAACATGTGCGGGTGTAATTTGATACGAAAATTCTATATTCTAAAGTATTGAGTTATATTTGAAGTTTAACAATTGATACTTGGTCCTCTTATTCTTACAATCTTTTTGACAACTAGTGAAGTGAACTATGGAATATACAATTTTCTTGTTTATATATAAATAAATAAAAATTAGATCTCAGTTGGTCAACTTAGAAATGGGACCAAGTGTCTAATCCAGTCCCACTGCAACAGTGGTTTCAAAGATGAGAAAGAGTGGGCCCAAATTGAGCTCATGATCAACAAAATCATCAACATCATCTACTGTTCATGAGCAACCGCAACCAGCTCTGAGTGAAAGACTGAAACAAACCCCAAGGAATAAAAATGTGTGCATGTATGTATTTGGGCTGCTGCTTTCTGGTGTGCTTGCATCTTTACAATTGAGAGAGAGAGAGAGAGAGAGAGAGAGAGAGAGTGAAAGACTCAAGACTGAGGACGAGGGAGGCAACCAAATCTTTTGAGCATATTTTTGACTTCCTGTGTATCACATGCCTGTTCCCATCAAACCCCAAATTTATTGCCTTGACAGCGACCTCCCTCCCCTCAGTCTCCTCAAACCCTCCTCTTTGCTTTATCAGCCATTTCCCCTGCCACATACATTAATTCACAACTTACTTCAAATGTCAAGTAAGAAGAACCCACTTGAATAATTACTTTGCCCAATTCTTGAGTGCCAAAAAAAGAAGAAAAAAGAAATGGGATTGCAACATGAAAAGGGTACTAATTGGGGCTTCCCAAAAAGGGAAGTTTTTTTTGTAACCCCAT
Organism: Prunus dulcis; assembly: GCF_902201215.1. Lineage (NCBI taxonomy): Eukaryota > Viridiplantae > Streptophyta > Magnoliopsida > Rosales > Rosaceae > Prunus > Prunus dulcis. The sequence continues at coordinate 15,663,263 of NC_047656.1, read as the reverse complement.
AATCAATAGCATAATTTTTTCAATGTTTCTTGCTTGTGACCCAAGAAGGAGAGGGTTAGTTAACCTTGGGATTTGTGGTATTTTTTGGGGGGGTTACCCTTAATTCCCTTCCTTCTATTTAAATACTTCTTTCAATATTTCACTTCAAATAGTCGGAATAGGAGTAATACGAGAAAGATCAATTATTATGATAGTGATCTATTCATTTTCAATCCGAATCTACTCTGAACTTTATTTATTCGCAGATGACGCATTAAACAAAATAAACGCGTTTTGTTTTGTTGGCTTCTACTATGATACAGTTGACACAGTATGTAAGTAGCCTCTCTCTCTCTCTCTCTCTCTCTCTCTATTCTCTGTAGATTTTGTAGAGAAGGAAAGAAAAAGTTTCTCTCTCTTGTGTTGTAAGTTATATATGAAGCAAGCAAAGGAAAAGGAAAAGGATGGAAATGAAGCATAAAGTAGCTAAGGTGGTAGTCAACCATGGGAACAAACACAGGGCTCGAGAATGACAGACAGACAGACACACCACTGCAGGTACACACAATTATTGGGACTCGCACACATCCATCATTATTCACTTCTCTTCCTTCCTTCCCACCACACAAACCCAAAAAACCCAAAACCAACAACACAACAAAACCATAACTAATAATAAATAAAGCCTCCCTTTTTTTATTCGTTTTTTTTTCACCCACCCTTTTATTGGGGTAACTTAATGCGCGTGCCACACAAGACAGAAAACTTCAACTATATCTTCATGATGTACACAACTGGTTTTCTGTGGACTAAATTTTTTAAACTAAATGGCTTCTTTGATAACAATTTCAGTTTTTAATTTTTGGTTTTTAAATATTGAAAATTTGTTTGGTAATTAATTTCAATTTTTAGTTATAAATGGAATTTGTTGAGGTCAACTTGTGAATTTGAGATCATAAAATAAAAGTGCATGTTACAAAAAATTCATAGTATTTTTTAGTTAACTTTTTGAAATTTGATGATATTTTTTTGTGAATTTTGGATATGGATTGGCTCCATGGTTGAACACAATAATCGGGCGGATGGGTTCAAGTCGGGAGGTTCTAAATACCAAATTTTGCTAACTGGAGTGCATTTCATGTGCTGTTATGTAAACTTAGTAAATGAAAAATGCGCACAAACTGAAAACACTTTAAAGTTATTTTAAAAAATAAGGTTGATTTTGAAAACTAGTTTGCACTCTCTCTTTTTAGATAATTAATACGTAGGCATTCTTCACATGATTTAATTATTATTACTTTTTTCTTTTTACATAAGACAAAAACAAAACTAGTGATATTGTATTTGTCTTTTGTTTTGTTCGTTTTCCTTCTCTTCCTCAGCTCCTTCCAATAAGTTAATAACATGTCAGATACAAATTAGATCTTAACCAATTTGCATTAGATATCGAATCACATACTTCGCTTTCACAAACCCCCTTCTACTAATTAATTAGGATTTAGTAGGTCTAAAAGGATTGTGTTTTGACCTTAAATTCGAATGACAACCCGTGCAAGATTCATGAATCTAGACCCATTTCCATGCTTTTGTATTTATGCTATGCACAAAAAGTAATCATATATGTATTTATTCCTCACATGTATTCTAATTTGACGACATTCTTTTTAAGAGACTCGTTTCACTTATGCGAGAGATGTGATTATTAATATTCGATTAACTCTACAGACAAATATTTATTTAAAAAAAAGAAAAGAAAAGAGAGTTGCTCGGTGTATGTCATCAAACATAATAAGCATGAGCATGCAAAGTTGAAGCAACAAGAAGTACATATGATATATTATTATTCACATAAACAACTCAAGTGATTGGAAAACCATGTAATGATCTATATAATATATATTTTTATATCTAAGAAACTTTTCTGCATTCGGTCCTTCTAACAGGTAAAGTAAGTCGTAGTAGTTAGCCAGCTGTAATTTCAAAAGTTGACAATGACCCCTTGTTAATTTACCTTCACATTTCTTTCAATTCCAATCTCTCAATCTCATATGCTATGAGTTCCATTTTATATAAAATTCTTGTTACTCCTGTTTCTTCTGGCAACTTGGATGACAACAATACTTGTGCTTTTATTATATACTTCAAAATTATTTTTTCCTGCTCATCTAATTATGGATTGTGTTGTTTGTAGTTTAAATTGTATCTGCGCTTGAATTTCTGTGTTCGGATCTTCTCCATAAAGTATTGTTTATATAAAAAATGATTGCGTTAATAATTGCATTGTACCAAACAAAGAACAATTTAACATGACACTGTAGGACTCCCTAGTATAGCAAACGACTAACTTGTGTAGTGTTTTGGAGTAGTTTCTCTCCAAACAAGATTCAGGTTCGAGTCATAATATTCGTATTGTGTGTGTAAGTTTAGTACATTATAAACTCATCTCAACACGAAAGATTCTAAAAAAAAAGTAGTGACACTGTACTATATATATGATTTTAAAATGATATGAATGAGTGATTGGACGAATTAATTGGTCCAACATCCAGAAAATTCAGTTTGCAAAATCGAACAACAAAAAAAAACAAAAAAAAAAACCCTAGTTGAGTTGAAGTATCAAGTACATATAAAAGAAGTGATGGCCTCCCACATAAATATCTGACTTTGAGAACTGAGGGTGGTCCAGTTTTCTATCAACAAAAAGCATTCAGCCATCTCCAACTCGTGATGCCAAAATTCTAGTTACATATATTTTTGGATGGTTAAGATTTTATTGAGTGAGTGAGAGGTGAGAGAGCAGTTTGTCGTCAACATTTTCAACAGGAACCATGAGAAGTCTATGTCCAATTTGACACCCTAAATCCAATAATTTACCAAATAAATTAAAAATTAAATCAAGAGACCATTTTTTTATTATTAATATTTTCGCAAACTGACGAAGATGCCATTCACGTTCTGAGGCCGTGGCTTGATGTGACTGGGTGGTGCAGTTCCTAACCACAGGCCGATAAACACCCATTTCGGCCGTCGACCGAAATTGGTAGACACAAACTTAAAAAAGGAAAATTAGAAATTCAAAACTCCAATTCATTTTTCATTAAAAAATTTCCAGATGTATTATGAAAAATATAAAAGATAAACACATACACACTTTTTTTTGGGAAGAGGAGGGGGGGAGACAGAATATTGTACGAGGAAGCTTTGCACTTGGCCGACTCATGTCCCACTAGGGCCATGCCAGGTCAGCTTCTGGGCCCAACAACATGTTCGGTTCCTCATGACGTGGACAAACTTTTGGTAATTGGTAGGGACGTAAAACGACCCAAACCCACAACGTTTTACTATTTTGATTTGAGTAACTATGAAGCTGCATCAATTATTTACTACTAAGAAAATGTTTACTCCATTGGTAAAGCGTACGAATTCCAATCCCGCATAGTATGCCCGAAACGGCGCGTCGTCCAGAGGTGCGGCGGAGCCCGTTTAATTAACCTTTTGGAATATGCGGAAATTAGTTTAATTAAATTTTGGGAGAAAAATAAAACACAGATTAAATTATTAAAAGGGGAAACAAAACAAAAATGTACGAGGAGGTGGCGCTGTGTTCCCCCTCAATTATATTCTGGAAATACGACAAAATACGCCTCTTTTTCACTGCCCAAATCTCTCTACTTCAATAAACAAATAGTAAAAAATAATCTAAAGTATTGGTGACCTGGATGCTGCTATTGATAAGGTAAAAACATTAAAACTTTGTACCAGGCTTTAATATGCACATAAACATAACAAACGTGAATTAGGTTAGTTGGCTAACACAGTATATTAACTTTTTTATATCCGCAATCCATCCTCTCCGTATCTCTTTCTCAAAAGAAAAGGCATCTCATTGTATATTAGTAATGTAACATATACTGGATAAATAAGATTTGAATTTACTAAATTGCCCTATGCAGACAAGTGGCCGTAAAAGAGTGGAGGAGAATTTTGCTTTACAGCTAAAGCTTGGTGTAATGACCACCATAATTTTCACCCGGAAACAAAAAAAAAAAAAAAAGGATCAACAATTTGGTCATGTGAAGTGAAAAGGAAAGGTGGAACAAAAGTGGGATAAAAAAAAGTGTTAATTATTTACGTGCGGAATATTAATGGTGAATACAAGTGAGTTTTGGAGGGTGTTTAAAAAATGATATTTGGAGCAGAAATAAAAAAATTAAAAATAAGGGTCTGTCATTAAAGAAAAGGGGCGGGTTTTCCGGTGCAAAAAGGACGAAGGAGCAAAAAGCTGGCGAGACGACACGTATCGATGGAATTGACCGTTGGATGAGCATGCGAATTTAACAGTGATTGATCATTCTTTCTTCCATTTGAGATGAGATTATGACATCCATAGCTAACGAAAAGAGAAAGGTGTTATGTTACACAGTCACACAGAGAGAGAGAGAGAGAGAGAGAGAGAGAAACAAGAGGCACTGCTCTCAGAGCTAAAAAGCTCATCACCTGCAAACAAATCAGAGAGGGAGAGAGAGAGAGAGAGAGAGAGAAACTTAAATTTGTGTGAGCAGCTTGTGCAGTGCAGACACAGAGAAAGAGAGAGAGAGGCATGGCGGCGTAGCAGAGAGCGAGAGAGAGAGAGAGAGACTTAAATGCTTTTGAAATTTACAGACGAACACAGCACAGCATAGCACAGTGAAGAAGAGAAGGGAAGGGAATTAAAAGCGCGATTAACGCTGCCAAACAGAGCCTAACGTCTGCCTCTCTCTGTGTAAATTTTCACCCATTTTCTCCAAACCTTACTAACACTAAGCGCACCCGAAACTCTCATATACTCACACAAACTTCACAGATTACATAAAGATTAAAACTTTAAGCACAACAGTAAATACCCATCAGGGAATTGGGTGTGAAATTGGGTTCAGAATTGAGAGTGGAGCTTGATTTTGATATGGATTTTCGGTCACAATTGGGGCAGCAATGGCTGGTTTTTTCTCGTTAGGCAGAGGCGGCAACAACAACAACAACAACCAAGATCAAGACCACCATAACAGCAATAACCCACCCCCACCTGATCATCAAATTGCTCCGGAGACGTTGTTCTGGTACAAGAATGAGGACGTGGCAGCTCAGCCGTACAAAGGGTTCGAGCTATGGCAGCAACAAGAGCAGCTCCTCCAGCTCCAAACCCAGCCACCACGCCTCTTCCACCACCACCCCCATCACCATCAAGATCTCTACGCATCCGCTGCCGCTCTAGGCGTGGGGCCCAGCAGCAGGGGCTCGGATGACACGTCGTCGTCGCGGTCGGCCGCCGCGTTGATGATGATGAGGTCGTCCTCCAGCGGAGGCGCAGGTGGAAGCGGAGGAGGAAGCGCCAGCTGTCAAGACTGCGGAAACCAAGCCAAAAAAGATTGCATTCACATGAGGTGCCGGACTTGCTGCAAGAGCCGAGGGTTCGACTGCCCGACCCACGTGAAGAGCACGTGGGTTCCGGCGTCGAAGCGCCGCGAGCGGCAGCAACAGCTCATGGCTTTGCAGCAACAACAGCAGCAAGAACATCATCAACAACGACAGCAGCAGCAGCAGCAGCTGCAAGTGATTCGGGGAGAGAATTCCAAGAGGCTGAGAGAAAATCCAAACTCCAATTCTTCCCTTCGCATTCTCGGCAACACGTCAGGTACTATTATATATATTTATATATATAAAATATATATGTGTATATATGTATGTACAGTTTTTTGTTTTTGTTTTTTATAGTTTGAGAAAACAGCTTACTCAGAGTTTCTTGAAAATTTGACCCTCGTCTGGGAGTGAATATTAGCCAGAAGTTCTGAAGAAAAAGAGAGAAAAGAAAGAAACGAAAGAAAGGGTTTTGGAAGGTAGCGAGTAAAAATATAAACACAAGTAGAAGAGCATATCGATTGCGTGTGGAGTGGAAATCGACCTCCGTAGTAAAAATCTTCTTCTCCTCCTCCATAGTAGAAGAGCATATCAGACGTCGTCAGCTTTTTCCTTTCTTTCTTTCTTTCTTTTGATCATTATCTCCCCTTTTCCTTTTCCAATAATACTGTTATCCAGTCGTCCTGACGAGTTTCAACATTGACAGGGAAGAAAGACACACTATTTTTCTTTCTTGCCTTGGCCTATAGCTATAGCTAGCTTTAGCTTACCCTCTTTTGTTATGTGTGCTTGTGTCCATCTCTCTCTCTCTCTCTCTCCCTCTCTCCCTCCTTCTCCCTCTGGCTTGTTGATATCTGTGTTCATGTATGTGCGTTTCCTTGCTTTTGTGTGCCTTTCTTTTTCTTTTCTTTAAAAAAAAAAAGATAAACAATTTCTTAATTTCCACTCTCTTTTCTTTTGTATTATTGTATATACCATGAAGAAAATATAATATAGTTTATATGACGGGTTTTGAGCTAATATTACTTTGTGTATGTATTTATGTAGGGTTGGAGTTGGGGAATTTTCCGGCAGAAGTGAGCTCGCCCGCGGTGTTTCGCTGCGTAAGAGTGAGCTCTATCGAGGACGACGATGATCAGTACGCGTATCAGACGGCTGTGAACATAGGAGGCCATTTGTTTAAAGGAATTCTCTACGACCAAGGCCCCGAAACCTCTAACTACAACATGAACATGGCTGCTGCCGCTGCTGCAGTTGAAACTTCATCTGGTGGCGGTGGAGTGAATATCCAGCCGCTTAATCTCATTGCTGGCGCCACCACCGCCGCCAACACAGCCACCATTGGCGGCGGTGATGACGAGGGCGTGGCGGGGGCTTCCACGACAGTTATAGATCCTTCTTCTCTATACCCAGCTCCACTTAATACATACATGGCTGGTACGCAATTCTTCCTACCACCAAGATCTTGATGATCATCATCAAACAAAAGTTTCTCACCACATTCTTCCTCCCTCTTCTTCTTCTTCTTCTTCTTGTCTGCCTGCTGCGGTCGACTTTGGCGTAGTTAGTTAGTGTGTACTCTCAAATATTTGATAATATCTTTGTAGCAAAATTGACACCCCCTCCCATTTGAACTAGCTTAGCTAGGAGAGCTAGAGAGAGAGAGAGAGAGAGAGAGAGAGAGAGTAGAAAGAAACGAGAACCAGCTTAGAGGAAAATGATGCGCAACAACGAACGAGTTTGTTTTGTTGACAGTTTCCAATGCTTGTTAATTAGTTAATTTAAACATGATCATTATTATTCTTCCGTCTTAATTAATTTCTTGTTCAAATTCAAAGATGTTAGTGTTTACTTGATTTCTTCTTCCTTTTTTGTTTAAATATATGATTTTGTTGAGTTTGGTGGGTATTTTTCCCTCTACTGGTTTGAAACCCCGTAACACGTTTTGGTTGGATTTGCACTTGGAAGCTGCTTTTTTTTTCCTGTTTACCCGTATGTTTGCCGGTTTGAAATGAATCTTGAAAACTTGGTTTCGTCTTTTGTTGGACAAACTTCAAAGACTTCTTGTTTTTCATTTCGGTATGGGCGGTCCAGCCATGCATGACCAGCATCCAAGTTCAAAAGGTCAAGCAACCCTCTCTCTCTCTCTCTCTCTCTAATTTAATATTAACTTCGTTTGACCCTAATCTTAAAATGCATAGATGTGACCTTTATGTTTGAAATGGGAAAATTTGCTTACCATCTGCAGTGGTTTAATGCTTCTGCAGGAAGGTATATATAATTACAGAAAATGCTTCACATTTTATGGAATATTATATATATATATACACACACGTATATGCACATGAACTTAAATAATATTGTTACTTACTGTATGAAAATTTAGGAATTGTAAACAAAGCAGACAATTGAAAGGCTTTCCTTAGTTTACAAACTATTCTGACTGATAGCATGTCCTCTCATTTTTCATAATCAATGGTCTCTGCAGTTATCTATTTCTCCTTTCCCATTACAAGTCCCTTTTAAACCTTTTAATTTCAGCCTTGCTTAGGTAATCTTCTTTTGTGCCAAAATATAAATGAATATATAAATTTAAGAGGGAAACATTCTCAGATTGATTAATTAATTAGATAATAATAATATATGAGGCTTTCGAGTGTTGCAAGAATTTTAAATGAAGAAAGAATTAACAATAAAAACTTGAAAAGGAGTCATCTATTAATCATCAATCAAATCTCTGTAAAGCCTATTTAAAGTAACTGAATGCACAAACACATCCCTAAACTCTACGAGCATGTCCAACATAGTTGTTATACTTTAATCCTTAGTCATTTTGGCTAGAATGAGGGCAAAACGTAGCTCCAACAAACTTGCTATATGGCTCTCTATTTTGGAGAACTCTCTATTTGAGTTTGGTGGCTCTCTACGTTTGGAGAGGAGGACAAAGAAATTGAGGGTTCTCCATTTCTTTCTCTTCTCTCTTCCTAGGCACACAACCCTCTCTCACCTCTTACTCTTTGACTTTTTAATGAATTTTTTAGAAAGGATGAGAGAAAAATAATAAAATATTAGAGATTAACCAAAGTAGAGAACATTGAGGAAGGAAACTATTTTTAAGTAATTTGCTACAATGACTTTCTAGCTATTTTAGCTAAAATTTGCCTAAAATTTGGAAACTCACCTGGAGATGCTCTAAATCTTAAACCTTAATATGAATACGATGAATTGGTAATCAATTTTGAAATATGTACATGGTTTTATACAAAACCTTATTGTTGAAGATAATGGATAGATCTCCTACTTAATATGGGTTAGAGGAATGATAGTCAGATCTTACTAGGGAATACCTTGTATTGCATTACAAGTAAACTTGAGCCAAATCTTACTAGGGAATACCTTCTATTGCTTACCAGTCATTTGACTTTGATTCAATGGACATTGGTGAGTATGAACTTTCATGCTCATTGGTGAGTAGAAATATGATATATCTAGCTAGCGGTCTGTCAACTATATATGATCCATTTCTAACATATGTGATATTTGCAGAGAAGATTTAAACACATCACAATTTTACACTATTTCTGACAAGAATGTTGTAGCTACATCTCTCTCTTTCTATGTGTGTGTGTGTCAGTCTCTGTAGTTTGGGTTTTGTTAATGTAGCAGGTTGTTCCAATCTTTGAAGTAGCCAAATTATTTGTGTATGAATCGTTGATAGTCTAAACTACAGAGAGAAGTTTTTTCACACACACATAATCAAGATGTCATGGGAGTTCGAACTTGAAATCTCTTATGTGCAAGTCAAGACTCTTTTCCACTAGACTAGACCTAATTAGCCTCATATAAGAATTTGCAGGAATGTAAAAATTGGTTAGTAAGATTGTAGATATTCAATGAAAAAATTTATAACCTAGGACTTTATATCGACAGGTACTGCTTTACAGTAGATAAAATAATTGTACTTGAAATTATTTTGAAGTCCAGAGAGGGGGAATATAGAAATCAAGAATTTTTTAAGGAGGAGTAATATGTGTATGACATGTCCTGTCAAAATAATTGAACACTTAAATTTGTCACATCAGGAAAACAAAAAAACAAAAACTGCACATTAAGACTAGAAAGAAAGGAATGGATGTAGGTAAAACTAGTGTGAAACTTTATTTATGTAAAATTTACCACATGAAATGATGCCAGCTTCTCTATCTGTCACTCTCCCGTTAAGTCCTCCCTTAGTTATTCACCAGTTGATTTGCTACTTGTTATTAGTGTATTTTTTTCCCTCACAATGATATAACCTAAAACTGGTCATAGTATATCATTTATGTGTTAATTTCATTGTGATCAATAAGTGATCATTTTAAATGAATAGGGTAATCCTTGTTACAAATTCAACGTCCATTATATCAAGATATAGGACGAGTGAAGGGTAGTTTGAACAAAGTTTATTTTCAATCTCTGCACAAATCAAATACGAGAAAGAAAATAAAATAATATTTTCTAGTTACTTTCCTTAAATTACTAAACATGAAAAATGGTTCATTTCCCATCCCTTAGAAATACGGAAAATGATTTCATGCGAATTCCTTTCCATGTACTGAACGTTTCTTAAGTGATGATTCTAAATTCTTGTTACAAATCCAGTCTCCATCATGTTGACATATAGGAAGATAGAAAGAGCCAGTTTAGATTCAGAGGGAGATTTCTATGGTCTAATCCATGTCAATGCATGGGAATGAGAACTGATTGAGATGTTTCTGTAGAAATTAACCAGGTCTGTGAGTGATATACCATATCATTTTATGTGCACTTCTTTTACAGGAAACTAGAAATATATCACATCACGTTTTCTGGTAAATTACAGAAGGGCTTTTCTTCCGACATGTTTACGGCTGGGAATATAAAGCAATTGTGTTACTACAGTGGCGCCATGTGATGCAGCTGTTTTATTGTGGCTTCTTTCCCTAGGAATATATCTTTTTTCTTCTTTAAATTAACCAAAAAAATTACTGACTGGCCAAGAGAAAATTAAAAAAATTTGCTCTTGGGATTCCGTAGGAAAATACTTAAATTGCATTTGCCAACTACCCCAAACCAAATTATTATGTTTGGTGAAGAAAAAAAAAATATCATTAGTATATAATATAATATAGGGAAAGCCAGGCATTCCCAATGCAAAAATAATTGATATTACTTTTACCAGAAATAATGATGAGAATGACGCCCATGTTTTTTTGGCTCCAAAGAAAAAAACTTCCACTCAAAATATCGTGTTTTCTTGAGCAGCACAAGATCGAGAATAAATATTCCTTCCCTGGACAACTGGGCAAGTTCCTGTCGGGAATTGAATTTTCAACGTTTGTATCCATCCATTTTCTTCATCGACTGTTTCTTTCCTATTTAAAAGTATATTGTCAAAAATCTCAGGAGCCGATTTGCCATGAAAAATATCAATCACCGCCTTTAATCATAGTGTTAATCATGGTAAAATACGTATTGCATTCTAATTAACATATATACGCTGCAAATATTACGTAGAGTAGAGTGGTAATATCATCCTCGTATAAAATACCGTTCATATGGACACATAAAAATGCTACGTTTTCCGTCATGTAAATGGGTAGGTTATTGTCAATCAGGACATTGATCAAGTGGAAGTAGTTCTAATCTAAATGTGTAGTTGAAAAACAAAAGCTCAGATTTTGGTTGAGTTGACCTAAGTTGCACCGATTAAATGTAACGATATTCAAACTATATATAGTTTGCAAATGCATGGAAATTGTTGCCCGACTGCGGTCTAGCTGTATTTGTACACGCTTTAGACCACAGTTTTTCTATAGACGCTGACAAGCGACTTTCCTTTACTATCTTCCAAATACAATGGAAAGTTTGTCTTGTATTAGAGAAACCAATTTGCACCTATAATTTCTCCAATACTTGACCTACGTACATTCAACTACTTCCTTTTTAAATTCCACCATTTTTGCCTAATTAATTCACTTTATCTTTATATGCCCCAAAATGAATTTGACGTTCAAGGTGGTATGTTCTAATATAATCATATTGTTTTGAATATGTAATATTATTATTATGCAAACGAGAGAGAGTCACATCAAATAATGTTATCACAACTACAACATTTGCATTATTCTCAACTCTATTATAGCACATTTTCTCAATACAATTATGAGAGAGCGTAAAACATCTAAGGAGGAAAGTGATAGGAAGAATGGGACAATTAATACAACCGGGGTAGGGAAGTATTTCTCCCACTAAAACATTGCTAGCTCTCTCCTATGGCAGGAAAGCTTTCAACAGCCTGTAACCCAACAGCTTTATTACTGTATATCACATAATCACGGTCTAGAATATATCAGACTTGTGTTTGCCACCAGACCAGATAGCTAATAGCTCTCTCTCTCTCTCTCTATGTGTGTGTATATATATACACACACTTGCGTAGCTACTTTTGTCAGTACATAAATGGGCAAGAAAAACCCAGACCCATATTATTAGGGTTCTTGTAATGTTTGGCATTGAGTTTTATTTGGCCCTTAATTTTCTCTTTGCACATAAGATATATATTTATGTCTAGAGACCCATAGAGCAATATAGTTAAGCACCAGAAATGGCTAGATTTCCCTAGTAAGCCAAGCCATGGCACAATCAAAGAGAGCACTAGGGTTTGTTATGGTGTATTAGGGCAATCATAGGCAGGCGGGTTGGCATGCATTTTGATCAGCTCTAGGGTGGTAGAGTAGAGTGAGCCCAAGAAGGCCATGATGTGGTTTTGTGTGTGTGTGTGTGTTGGGGGCCATTGTTGAATTATTGTGGTCCCTCAACAAGTGCAATTCTGCTGCAAAAAAAGCTAATTTTGCTTTGGTCTTCTCTCTCATCTCAACTAGCTGTTTTCCTCCCTCCCGAGCCCTATTTGCAACTTCTGAGAAAGCAGTAGAGACTAGAAAGAGAGAGAGAGAGAGAGAGAGAGAGAGAGAGAGAGCAAATTGGTGCAAGTTAAGTTTTGTTGTTGTTTCCATAATTAACTCGAAAGCCTGTGTGTCTTCTGTCAGCAGCACAAAACAAGGCTGCAAGTAAAAAGGGGTTGAAGCCGTGACTTTTGAGGCACATTTTGGAAGACCAAGCCTTGTTCATCTGCGATGAATTGTCTCTTCATGGACCAGTAAATATTCTTTTGGTTGCTTCATCTCTCGACCGTTACTTGTAGTTTATTTTTATTTTATCCCTTCCAATTAGGTTGACAACCCATGTTGCAAAACCACACATGCACCTACTCAATTTGAAGAAATTAATTAATTTAAACCCATCTTATTATAATTTAATATATATTTAAAAAAGAATTCAAAAATAAAAACCTTTCCCCGGGTTTTGGATCCAAGAACAATGGCACCTTGGGTATACTTGTTTGTATTGACTTTAGTCATAAGGTGCTTGAATGAGACCTAGACCTCCCACTAGCTTTCTGCCCCACGGAATTTTCTTGTAGCAATATCTTACTTTCCTCCAAGAAATCTCTTTGAAATGGATTGATATGGAGGACCTTTTTGAAATGACATGCATGAAAGTGAAAGCCATTTGGGATTTAAATAGAATGTCGTGAGAGGTATGTCAACATTTCAATATAATGACATATATATGTACTGAAATGCCTTTTTTATTTCTTTTTTTGGTAAACAAAGAGAATTAAGTTGCACTCAATCAATCAATGACAGCATTAATTCCAATCGCGTTGTATATCATTTTTTGTTCTATGTGTTATTTCAACAATCTTTTGTATTAAAGTTTGTAGCTGTTTGCAAAGCACCACTAATATAGTGGTTTGGAGCAATTACTTCATCAAAGAAAGATCATGGGTTCAAGTCCTATTATCCGTATAGTGTGCGTAAGTTTAATATACCATTGCCCCTCTTAATAAAAAGGTTCCCCAAAAAAGGTTCGTATATGTTTATTCTTCGAAACCTACTAAAATTTCACCAGATTGGCATGATTTAGCTGCACCCACCCATTTGGCAAGCACCCTTCGGCAAGCAAAAGGAGACCCAAGAATTCTTTAGCAAATAGAAAGAAAAAAAAAGTAACTTGGAACCTCGCACGAAGAACAAATTTAGGTAATTTTTTTGACCAAAAGAAAAAGCAGAGATTGAAATACAGCATATAAAGTTTAATTTGTAAGCTTATGAAAAATTAGATGCAAAAGGAAGCAGAACAGTAAAATTTATATACAAAAATTTTCTATATTAAAGAAAGAAAAAAAAAAAGCGGGATCAGTCTGAAAGCTTCCGCCATGTTTAAATATAAGGCTTTTACATGCAAAGCTAACAAGAGTAAATGAACTGCTACAGGAGTATGACTGAGAACACGGGGAGGCAGGTCTATGGCAGCTCATCAATCAGATGCTGTTTTTAAGGCTAAAGGATACAACCCTCCGTCAGGCTTATGCCGATTTTTCTTTATCAAAGGAAGATATCAATGAACTCTCTTTGCTTCTTCAGGGCTGTGGCAATCATTCGTTTAGTATATTCATTATGAAAGCAGTGCTTCTTTCACTGAGCAGATGAAGCACGGGGTTTGCCCTTTATGGAGTTGAGGTGTTGGGTAACAAATACGACTCCCATTACAAGTATGAGGCAACCAACCAGGGTGCTGAAGAAGAGGGCGCCTGGTTGCCTGGTCTGTACGAACCCGTACACCCCGGTGTTGGTCACAATGATAAGATCAGTGAGGCCATCGTTCGAGAAGTCCTCAGTTACCAGGGTGTGTGTGGGTGGTGCTGGAAGGTCAACTGATGTTAAAATACTTCCTCCAGGAGATATCACGACAGCCTCTTGTTCTCCAGCAGCAAGGATCACTTGTTGATTATCATGGACTCGTAATGAGAATGACTTCAGTGTAGGTACCACTATACCAGATTCCATCATCCCTGATGGGGATGGAAGATTTGACCATATAGCACCCGTCGAAAGCTGCCACTGCCAAACAGCACCATGACCATGCAACCCAGGGGAGTATGATGTTACCTGAGAGAAACAACACTTTTAAGATTCCAACTCAGCATAAGAAAACAGAAGCCTGCACCTTGCCGGCTGACAACTGAATTATGTAAGCAATCCTGTGGGATTCATTTGAGCACCTCGAAATATAATCGTCCCAATCCATCATGCAAGGAATTTGTAATAAGCATAAATTATGACAGATTGGATAATCAATGAAATTTCATTCTGAAAACGCCCCGATTTGATGCCAACATTTTAAAGGTTCTAGCAACTTTTGGAGTGATATGACAATTATAAAGGCCAAACAACTTTTTGGTGCAATCTTAGATTCGTGTATTGAAATTAGATTCAAAACCATTTTGATCTGATAATCCAAAAAAAGGTCCATTCTCAAGATAACCACAGGAAGAAGACTAAAAGGACCCAGATTAGCATGCATACCTCACCACGATTTGTCAAGAAGACAACATCACCATGGCTTCCCTTACGATGCCTATGGCCATCACTTCTTGGGATGAGAATGGGAGTTGCTACCTCCAATGAAGCTAAATCATGAGTTCGACCAAAGTTTCTTGAATATTCTCCATGTTGGAATAAGTTAAAAAGGGAATGATGGCATATAGAAGCATTAAATAGTTGTTCTCGTACAGGTACACCAGAGGTCGCAACAGCCCAACAGGGGCGGAGCACTTCCATGGATCCACTGGCAACAGTCTGCTCAGCACCATTCCCCCCTACAGCCTGAAGAGAAGGAACATATTCTGTCACGCTTTTCACCCAGGATTCAGCCAATAACAAAATGTAATATTCAAAGGAAAGGCCACCACTTGATTGAAATTCATATGCAAAATAAAGTTACCCACGCATATTTGCTTTTCTGCTGCCGTGCACCTCCATTAAAAATTATGAAGAGTTCACGCATGTACCGTGCCGGTATAATGCAAGGGGAACCTAATATGCAAACTAGCATTTTTTGTGGTTGCAGTCACCAATCATAAGATACATATCATTGTGCTTTAGATCAAATTTTATCCATATAATTGCACGAAAGGGCTGGATTATTGTAACCTAAATTACTTAGCATGCTCCCTGTACATCACTGAACCTCTGAATAAATGGGAAATTGAAGAGGTAGGTAATCAAAACTCAACAGACATTAACTTCCAACATCCACTGAGCAGCTTTTGTTCATTTATTTGGCTGTTCAAGACCAACTACAGTTGAGATATAAGACTAGAAAGCAAAGAGATAAGCACCTGGACATGATCTAGGACTCCATCGCCATTTATATCAGCATGAAGGCCACCCTCTTGAAGATGAAGCTGGTGAGATCAACAAATTTTAATTTTACTGGCTAAGGCTAATATAACATAAATATTACCCAACACAAACATAGTTTAAGCAGAATATATTAATGTAGAGAAGTATGTCCATATTAGATACATAAGCAAAAGGTGGTGAACTATAACCACAGGAATATTTCCAATAAAAAAAAAAGGACTGAGCTGAAGCAGGGTGAATTATCTCAAAATTGATTGATTGATTTTTTTTAAAAGAAAGACGGTTGGCCATTTGTTGCCCAAACAGAGGCATGTACAGCTATTATATCAAGTGTAATTTCACTTTGGTTATGGCACTACGAGGGAAATTGCGCGGGCATTTGTTTACCTTACAAAAAGTGCGACCAGATGCTAAGTGAATAGCTTCTATTCCTTCTTTTTGATGAGCTACAACAACATTAGGAACCCACCAAAGTTGTGTGTGGTTTGTTATGGTAGGAATATATGGAAATGGCTGCATCAGAAATATAAACAGGTTAAAAAGCCATTTCAAAAGACAATCAACAATTCTACCTATAAGTAGTTCACAAGTCACACCTTATTAGGTTTTGCAGAGCCAGCATACTGTGCAGCTTTTCCAATGAAGTTAGAAATTTTTTTTGTTGAGTCTTTTCCAGGAAGATGGTTTTCTTCAGGCTTGTGGAAAGGGTAGTTAATAGTCTTTCCAGATGTTCTCTTCAATATTTTCCTTTTGTGCCTCTTGAACCTTGCAAGTTCCAACAAAGTATCTTCTCTTCTATCCTGATGATGGCACACAAATTGGAAAATCACTTGCCATCTAGAAGAAATATAATGAATAGAATGAAAGTTCAATGAATCGAGTAAAAGACAGTATTTTTAACCTACCCAGTGATGTGGCATAACTCCAAGGATAGATTCTCTGAATTCCCTACATTCAAACTACAATTTAATCTGTATCAGGGAGCTTATCTCACAAAAACATATCAGAAATTTGACCCCAACAAGAATGAATCATAAGAAACTACAGCAACAAGATGGAACTAATAACACAGAGAGAGAGAGAGAGAGAGAGAGAGAGAGAGAGAGAGAGAGAGAGAGAGAGAGAGAGAGAGAGAGAGAGAGAGAGAGAGAGAGAGAGTTTCCATAAGAGCTCATTCAGGCCCATGTCAAGTCAGAACTCAAACATGTTATATGTTTGGCCCATTTCACAAAATTACTATACAAAAAACAATAAGTATAGGGATTAAGACATCCAACATTGAGCAGAATAACATACCTCTCCTGGTTGACGACTGTTCAAAGCCTGAACATCAAGCTTGTAGTTATGCTGTGGAATTAACCGTGATGCATCTGAAGAATGTTCTTCGATATTCTAAACAACCAAATGATATAATTAGCTACTTGAGAAGTCAGATAGTTCAATAAGCTTAACCAAAAGATAAATCATCTAATTGAGAAGAGGCGGACACTAGGTTGTAGTGTAATAGCAACGCTCATAAATTAGACCCTACGATGAAAGCTTCTTGCTTCTACACCTGCTAAACATTATACAAGAGAAATTCTGGACATTTTACACTAAAAAGTTAATGTCTTGAGTGTTTGACAAATTGATGATATATTACAATGGCAGCACAATTCTATGCGTTTATAGACTGAAATAAAATTCTAGGAAAGGTACTGAAGTATCTACACACCAAAGCTCAATGAAGATTAGTATTATAATGGTACGCAACCCATGTTAATAGTTCTATATTTGGACTCTTCAATAGTTTTCAATGAGTCTGCGACAAACTTACTGATACCCAAGTTGTACTCAAAATGGAAAAGGATGGGGAAAAGAGTCATCCTCCAAAATAGCAATACCTCAAGAAAAAGCGACTCTCTTTTTATGGGGAAATCCTTTTAGCATATCATGAAGCAGAAAAGTGCCAAAATAGGAAGCATATGAAAAAAAAATTAACAATATAAAGCACCTCATTCTTTCTGGTCCATCGAATTGCTCCAGAGCCACCAGCAAATGCAAACAATGCAAAATGGCGTAAATCCACAGTTCCTGAATTCTCAGAAGCCTGAGACAAATAGAAAAAATCATCAAAACACTCTACTACTAATAACCAAAAAACAAAACTCTACTATGAATAACTAAACAGAAAAAGAACTCCAGCTGTTATTACTGGCTTTCTATAGTTCATCCATTTAGAAGCTCAAAATATAAAGAGAACATATACACCATCATGCCTTACACGAAGAAAGTTATAATGCTTCAGTAAATGCAAAAGACTGAAAAACAAATTATCTACTCAACCACAAAAAGAGTAATTATGAAATCATACAAGACTTTTTCATGCATAAGCCAAAAAATGCTTTTACCTCCTTTTCAGTTAGATTTCTTCTATGCTGATCAGCACTTCTCTCTGTCCTCCCAATTTCTTCAAAAGGGTCCAGGGAAATCTAAAGATCACAGAAGAAATTATTTCTAAGAGCATTGAGGAACGATAAACATTTAGAGTTATCAGATTAAACATTAATACAGTATCAACAGGTCAAAATGCAGATGCAGGAATGCTAAAAGTTTGTGATGACATTGGATGCAGGACTTCTAAAGTTAGTGGATAATGCCTCGGCCATCATACCCGATGAATTGTTTAGAAGTTATGAATCAAAAAGATGGCCTGCAAACTTTGTAAACAACCTTGGCGGTTGGGTGAATTTGTAATCATACATGCTTTATCCATTACTTCTCCATAAAACCAGAAATTGAAGTCTGATTTGTCAACCCAGAATAAATGTAAACAAAGTTGACATAAATACAACAAAAAACATACATGAGGCTGCATTTCCATCCTTCCACCAACAATCACCAATCCTGTATCCCCATGCCTCAAGGTGTAATTGCTTATGGAGATGGCAATCTCCCTATGATGAGCATTATGTGGAAAATCCTCCTGTAGAAATGCCAATAAGAATAAGAATGTGAATTAAAACAAATAGCACCATTACGTCACTGGTAGCTAATGAGCCAAGTAACCATTTTCCAAGAAAGGCGTGAACAAAATTGAAACTTGCCACAAACCTGCAAATTGACTTCCCAGAGCTTTTTGAGGTTGGAATCGAAGCACATGACAGACCAACCCGACGTAACAACCACCAAAACCTGCCTGGGTCTTTGCCCGGGTCTGAGCTTGTCGATAACCCCGGTAGCCATTGCCACGGGGCGTCTGCCGGAGGAGATGCGGATTTTGTCAGGCAACAGGCTCACCTCCGCAAGCACGCGAGCATTACTGAATCCTTCATCCACACGCCTACTATGAGGCTCCAAAACCTAATGATAACAATAACACAAAAACCCCAACCATAGCCAACAAGTAAGCAACAACACTGCTTGTTATTAAAAGAAAGCTAACATGAAAATGAAGTGAAAGAGTGAGAGGAAGACCTGGATTTTGGCATCGTGGGTGGCCACGAGGACTTCTTTCTTGCCGTCACCGTTGAGATCGGCGACGATCGGCGGAGGGAGACGGTCGGCTTCGTACTTGATGGGGTAGTCATCGGAGAGATGCATCCATGCCTCTCTGAACGAGAAATCACCCTCGTGCTGAAATTCCAAAAACAAAGCCAATAAGAAACAATTCAATTCGATTAAAAAGAATGAAAAATTCGTGTCGTGCTTAGGGTTTGTTAGGGTTTTTGGGGAGCTGACCTGAAGAGAAAAGAAGATGGCGAAAGCAGAGAGCATGAGAATGGCTAAATCTCGCTTCCTCATGTTGAAGCCTCGTCCAGTGAGAACCCAATTTTGCAGAGGCTACAGTGCTTGCTTAGCTGCAGAGTTGAGTTGAGCCTCTGAGTCTCTGAGACTGTGAGGCCGTTACTTTCGGCTAGATTTTACCTCCAGTTTTCGGACGACGGCGTTCTGACTTCCGAAACCCCCTCCTCTCTCTTTGGCTTTTGCCACGTTCGTAAAGGCAATAGACTACTGCAACGGTAGTACACGTCACCATTTCTTTCTTTTTTTTCTAATTACATTTTTGCTCATCACCAATTTGTATGTTTAGATGGAGAAAAATAACTAAGGATTTAGCTAAGAGTAGGGAATTGAAGAGAGGAAATTGATATTTCTGTTGTTTGTCAAGCATAGAACTTATTAGATGACGTGCGAAAAAAATCATAGAAATTAGGGATCAAGATTCACGAGTTAAATTTTCGTCAAAAATGCGTCATTTCGCAATTTCTATTGAGTAAAAATTCGTTTTTCGCTGTAATTTCCGTCATTTACAAAATTCAACATATATAAATTCAAACATTGATATTATTAATTGTCAAAAATTTAAACAATGGAGATCTAAATTTCGTCATTTAAGAATTCTATACAATTTTCAATTCCTTCATCCAAATAGAGGGTTAAGAGTCAAAAGTGTTAGCTAGACAAGGTCTTAATCGATCTGATGGCCCTAGTCCACCCTGCTGCTCGTGCTAATAAGGTAGTCCAGGCCAACCTTTCCAAGAATGAAGCGTCTCACACCGCAGAGTCGAAGCTCTTGTGCTATACTCTATTTGCAAGGAGAAGTTCCATCCTACGGAAGGAAGATAAGGGTCTGTTTGGTATTCAACTTGAATCCAACTTTTTAAACTCAAAAACAGAATTTGAGTCCAAAACAAAGAAAACCTGTTTGGTAGTCCTATTTTTAAACTCAAGAACAACTAAAAAACACCCCAATTTTTAAAAACAAAAAATATTTGTTTTTTCAGTTTTTTTCTAACAACCCACGAGTTCTCAAATTTTTTAAGATTTGAAAACAGTTTTCAAATTGCATACTAAACAAATTTTTGAATCTTAAAAATAGATTTAAAAACTTCTTGTTTTTAAGAAAAATCAAAGTTTTTGAGTTCCTTATTTGAATAGGATACCAAACGCCCCCTAAATTCTTTCCAGTTGAGGGGGCTTGACCAAGTGAAGAGGAAGAGGGACAAAGGGAAGAATGGGGCTTGAAGGGCTAGAAGGACCTGAACCGCCAGAGATCTCTTTACAAGCTATTGTTGGTCTTCGCACACCGCAAAGCATGCGAGTTTAGGGACTACTTGAAAGAAAAGCCATCTCCATTCTGATTAGGGACTTCTAGCTCACTGAACCCGAAGTCCTGTTTTTATTCCCTTTTTTCCAAAAAAAACAAAAAACAAAAATTATAATCCATATTAATCATATTAATCATAGTCTATATTATTATAGTACTAAAAATATTTAGGACAGTGTACCCGCCACTTTGCACCCATGACATTAATCTGCAGTAATCTCGAGGGAGAAAACTAGGGCAACAAATTGTGTAAATGAGCCAGCACTGTAACAAATGAAGGCAACTTGGAGAATAAAGCAGCTTTGAGGCTTCCAACGAGTTGCATTCATTTTTTCACATTTCATTACATATGTTCATGTACATTCTTTCGTAGTATTAAGCATTCTTCAAATTATATCCCGAACTAAGGTGGAGTAGGCCTGTGAAGCGCTGTCCAAAAGCACAAAAACATGTGATCTATCGCTTCAACGTTGGTCTCTTCAACGTTGGTCTAGTTGCAGTGACCGGTTCAGAATGCAGTTCTAAGATTTTATCAAACCGTTTCGGTAGGTTGTTTCATTATCTTTTGCTTCCTCTTTGTCTCTAAATATGAAGCAAGTTGAGCGCTCTTCCTTTTGGCCATCTCCAATTCCTTCTCTAGGTTTTCAATCTGTTTCATTCCAGAAACAAAAGGCAAAACTCAGTATCCCATTATTAAAGTAACTCAGGCAGTAAGTTGAAGTGATGTAAGTATGAATCAAAGATGTCATTTGGATACGAGTTTATACATACCGTCTGCCTCAACTCAGTCTCCTTCTGCACCTGTGCCTCACACCTGTAGCAAAAGGGTTTTGTTGGGTTCAACTCAACAAAATCATAAAGAGCCACATCATATGGCATGTGAATTCTAGCCCTACCCCCAACTAATGTCTGGTACTTGAACCTAGAGGTGTTCATAACAAGGATCTACAAATGAATTCCAGCCTATTTTATCGAATATAAAATTAAAATGATACCTCATGAAAAGTTGTATATTCTCTTCACATATCTCATCAACTGACATGGGCTCTCTATTGTCGGCAGACGTCACTACTTCCGATGACTTCTGCATTTGCATTCAACAACGTAAGAATACTTCAACCAAAAAGAAAACTAAGGCAATGATACAGAGAAATAGAGGATCCATTGTGGCCCATTCCCTTAGAAACCATCGTACACAAGACAACATTTTTTTATTTTATAACGAATGTGGTGAACCTGCTGATACAATGTTCTCCTAAAACTTCAAGTGGCTGTGTCAAAATATTCACAGTTGAGCATTTCAGGTGATTATTGGTTAATGGTATGTTCTTGTTTAGTTACTGACAAATAAGATTTTTCAAGTTAGAACTAATCCCTGCACATTGCAATACATAACAACATATGATAGTCATAGGAAAAAATGAACACTGCAAACATTTAAGACACCGAAGCTAGTGACCAGACTGTCAGCAAACTCAACATAACTCCTCAGCCATTTGGACATCCACGGTAAGGAGTTTAACCAAGAATGTCCTAACCTGCATGTGCTAGCTGTCAACTATACTAAATAGATTGGGATAACAGTGCTAAGAAGCAAACCAGAAATCACTTACAGTTCGCGAATCATTTTGAAGGACATTAGCAGAAAGGCCAGCCATAGTTTGATCCAGATGCATATCTTTTGGTGTAACTCCAACAGAAGGTTTAAAAGTCTGATCCTTCTGCAGGTTGCGTGCACCAATGGGCTGATATCCCACAAAGTGACAATTGGTTTTCCTGTCTTGTCCAGAACAATTTCCACAACTCAGACCAGTGTAAAAATACATCATTTTGTGTTGGAAAAACACATCAAACTAAAGTACACCAAACCATGTGTGTTTGTGTATGAGAGAAGGATGTATGGAAAGCATAAACGGACACTAGTAGAGCGATTGATAGTACATTGACATATTTCATGAGAGAAACCCTTCTGATGCGTAAATGTATACTACTAGATAGCACACCTAATATTCCATTCATCTATAAATGCCGAGGGAAAAATGCTTGGAATCTAAAATGGAGACCAAAGTTTGCTTCTATGGTGCACTCGTTTTAACTTTTATGAATGTCTAGACCTTCAGTGGCATCAAGCTCCAACTCATGGAGTGGAAGCTTCTTCCTTGAGACCACTTTATAATGGATAAAGAAGTATGCAATTTTCATTTTTATTTTTGGATTTAGTATTGTTTACTTCTCTTTTATGCCTGGTCTTTCTTACGTACACCCCCCAGTGTGCCTATGATATAAACCCTTTTGCACCTTTTTAATGGAAGTAACTTACCACCAGTTTCTTTTTCTTTTTTTTATTAGGACCAAACATCCTCAACACTGAAACGACAAGAGTGTGGATTGGCGCAGCTAAAATGCTATCCCTAGATTCCCTACCCTTATGGGCAAAAAGTTGCCTGTAAATTGCAAGTTAAAGTAACTCACCAGTACTCATTTACCATTTGTTTCAGCCTAGTTTCAAGACGGAAAAACAATGAAGATCTTTCAAAATCCTGCTTATCATGTGCTGGCTCTATAAAATTTGCTTCAAGAATTCCTGTAATATGTACATTAATAAAATTAAGTAAATGAACACATCCAGAACATATCTAAGTGAGAAATACAGAGTTAAAGAATGATACCAACAACACCGTTCCCTTTCGAAGAACCATCAGCTGTGACTTTCCAAAAGGGCTGCAACAATGTAAACAAACTCACTGCCTTATTAAACTAATTGGAATTACTGGCCCACAATTACACAATGCTCATCCTTATCATGTAACCAACTTGGAATCCCATAAACTTTCATGGAAGAACTCAGCTGTACAGGGATCAAAATAATCAACCGAAGTTCAGAACGCTGTGTGACTAAAAATTAAATTCTGATCTTGAACATCCATACGAGATATATTAATTCACAGCAAAAGCAACGTAAAAATCAAATACATAGAAAGTGCACTTCAGCATTATCAAAACATACCCTGATGAGGCGATTTTTATGGTACAGGTTGAATCCAGTAACTCCAAGATCAGGCGCCTCCTTTATGAATCCAATGGTTGTTTCCACTATAACCTTAAACAACGAAATCATGATTTTAAAATCTATTCTCTTCGTTTTTTCAAAACTATAGAACTTCCACAGTGACTTTTTTTCATACACTTGAGATTACTTCTCCAAAACCTCAAGAAAACTTCAGAGCTCATGAAGATTATTGCAGGGAAAAGGAAAGATCACTAGATAAGGATTGATGTTTTTATCTTACCTCATTCAATGTTGTTATCTGAGGCCTGTATGTTTTAACTTCTAAATATTTCAAGTCATCTTTAATATGATATTGCTGTATAGGTTTTCCCCTTAATACAATTTTGAAGTTCGTGAATGTTCTGAGGTACAGAATGGAAGCATATGCCTGACCAAAAGAATATGGTTGAATTAGAATCGTCTCAGTCTGTCAAACCAATAATGCTGAAAACAGAAATTTCATAAAATTTTGATAAGTTACCCTCAATGAATAGCGCATACGGTAAGATATATGGGATTGTATTTTTTGTTGTACTTTAGTTGACTTTCCACCGGCAGCTTCATCTCTCAACCGTATATCCTACATCAAACAAAAGAACCACAAATATTATGAATATTAGGATCCTCTAATCTATATCAATGAATATGTTCCCACCCTCCAACTTTTGAAATAAAGTATATGGAGTACCCTGTTAACATTAATCTATTAAAATTGTACACAAAGATAGTTTCTTTTTCATTAAAAAAAAAAATCAAAATAACATGATATACTTTTGCAAGCTTTGCATGCTTGATGTCACAAATTTTTTTGTGTATGTTCGCATTCGTACATGTTTTAAGGGGTTGAAATATCATACAAAGCACTTTTATATTCATCATCGTGTAGAATAAGTCATAAGATAAAAGGATCATCTTCAGAAATGCTGAAAAAGAGAATTATAGCCAATTAGTGGTTATCAGGGCATAGTTTAACTGAGTTGACTTAACCAGTTAATGTGGAACACTAAATCATTCAGTTATTCCGTTAAAATTCTGAAGTTCAGACATGTAGATGAAATTTTTTAGTAAATCAGTAATTCATAATAAGACAGCTCTTAATATATATAGCTAAAATATGTCCCTAAGAAAGCTTTTACAATTTACGTTCTTCTGAATAAGTATGGCATACCTCATCATCATCATCAAAACTCAGTTCATATATTCCTTCATCATTTAGCCACAAATTGTATATAACTATTCTTGTTCCATGGGCTCCAATTTCCTCAAACTGGAAAATAGAAATTATAAAAACAAGAACAAGAACAAAAACTAGTCAGGGAACAACGTATGTTGACGGCAACCTATAAAATAGTAAGTAGTGCATGCAGTAATCAGAGCCTATACATTCGGTTTTAAAAAAAGGGCAGCCTGTATATCCACTACTGTGGTTGTAGAAATGTGATAGCTGAAGGCATCATGGCATGCTGGAAAAAGTCAGTGCAGGCACTAACTGGGTGGCCTTAGGAACTTCAGATATTAAAACCTATTTCCCTATTTCTCAAAGGATATCAAAGTAAGGGCAAACCGAGCATATGTTTCTGCCTGCAACACCACAATGGGATTGTTCAAATCCATGTACCAATATAAACTCTTTGTTCTAATAGCTTAAGGAAACATGAAGACTGAAAGCAAGGGCATCTCATGCATGATAAATCTGTAACATATCCACACAACCCCTTCCAACTAGGTAACAACCATCTGAAAGCAGATACTACCAATGTACAACTTCTGTCAAACAGTTGCTTTTAAGTTAATAAACTTAGGTAGATGATGATATTTCTGTAAGAAGACTCAAATCAAATAACCTGTAGCATGAGATCCTCCTTTGATGCAAAGGGAGACCATTCTAGGATTGTTTTCAAATTAGAAGTCCAGTCATCCTGCGAGCCATAAGTTATTGGTTCAACCCAGTTTCCAGAGATGTCAAAATCAATCTGCAATACAAATAAAACTGAAGTGTTAATTGTGTACACGGATTTCACTGCAAAGTCTCAAGGAGGAAAAGAGAAGCTTGATGTTAACGGGCCAAACAATACCATTGGAACAATAACATCATCCTGTCCAGTTCTCCGGAGGAACGTATAAGATAAAAGACCAACACTCTGGGTAGCTTTGCTAAAAGACAGGTGTAAGGGGAAAGTAAGTCATAACATTGAATTTTTAAACTCAATTCTGCAAGCGGAAATTTTATTTATGTCAAGATAAAATAATTAGCGAAAAAAAATATACTATCCCATATGAGTGCGCATATATCAATCAATGAAAATTTTGGAAAAATCACACAAATCCAAGCTAAATGCATACACAACCATTAGGTTTAAATCGTAGCTTCAAGTCGGAACCTTTAGTTTCATGAGGTTGTTCGTGTTAATCAACCATATTTGGGCATATGGTTGTAAATGTGTGTGGATGTAGTGGAAAAGAAATATGGTAAAGGGTGGGAGTTGATTGCCTCAGCTAGTTTGACAGGAAAGTAAATTAAAAAGAAAAAGAAATTAATAATACCCTGCGTGAATTGCACGGCTGAAAACAATGACATCAGCACCTAGCCGCATGGTACTTGTCTTGAATCCATTACCATCTGAAATGTAAAAGCTGTCAGACGGCAAGATGAACAAAAACATGCAAACGCTTGCAAATATTTCTTTAGCATAAACAAAACAAATTCTAAAACCTAGCTATACATGCAACTCCTTGAAAAATAGTCCAACAAAAATGACATCGTTGAAAATAAACATACAGAATCACATAACTGTGCAAATGATATACTGACAAATCAAGCCAACAGCTAATGAAACAAGAAGATAGGTATAATTACATTGCCCAATAGTCGTGTTTGCCTTCTTAGTAGAATAACCCAAGCTCATGCATTTGCGCATACCTTCAGGATCCATTCCCCCACCATCATCTGCACAGAAAGCATCACCATTTGCAATTTTTCTTTACTGTTTAAGAAATCACATATCAACCACAAATTAATAAACTTAACAATTGAAGCCATACCTTGGAAAAGTAAGGCTGGGGAGTTATCTTTCACAACATCAATTTTATCAACTCTCACAAAAGTTGCACCATTTTGTACCTTTATTAAGGTAGAGAAAAAAAGAAGAAGGATTTAGTGTCTTACTTTCCTTTTTCTTCACTTTTGGGTGCATAACACATATAGAAAGGCATAACAGCATAAGCTAAAGCTCACCTCATCAACAGCATTGTCCAATAGCTCAGCAATGGCTGCAAACAAAAAACAAATAAGCAGAAAGAAAATTGACTGAATTAGTTGAAAATTAGGAAGAAACCCAATTTCGCTAAACATGTAAAGAGGAAGAAGAGCTTACCGCCAAAAGCCCATTTATGCGAAGTAGCATTGGAATGAAGAAACTTGGGATGGACACGGGCATGCTCCAGCTGCCCTTGGGAAATATAGGGCCTGGCGGTGGGTCCCACCGCATAGTCGCCGGCTTTCCAGAAACTACGAGAGTCTAGGGTTTGACAGTTGGGAGCCAAGGGCTGTTGCTGCGGTTGAGGTGTGGCTTGCGGCGGTGCTCCGGTCGACGAGGCATTGTTGTTCTGGTTCGGTGCTCCGACTCCGGCACCGTTATCGTCGTCGCTGTCTAGCTCCACAACAGGGATGGCTTCCTTCTCTCTTTTAGGCGCCATTTCGAAGGCTCTCGCTTTCACAGTAGAGGAGCTTCACTTCTTTTTTTGGCATGCTCCCCAGCAGGACAAAACGCACCGTTTTGGAGGCGAAAGAGGGTAGTTTGGGCTTGGGCCGGTTGGTGAGGGCCATACTTACTAACCCACTAACCAAACATACCAAAAGCACCACAAACACGCATTGTCTGATTTGGTTTGAAGCTTGAAGCATCGCTGGGTGCTGCTGGGCTCATTTTCTTGACGACAATTCCATTGCCATTCAAAGGTACTCTGGTTCTCTTCCTCTGTCTCTAAGATTTGTGTTGTGATACTCTTTTTGCTTTTAGCTACGGTTTCTTCAACCCCTGAAGTTTTCCTGACAGTTTCTCTTATTGGGTATCTAATTTAGGGTAAAAGCAAAACATGTAGGCAGTTGGGTGATGCCTCAAAGTATTTTTATGGTTTAAGTTAGCTAGAAATGCAATTAAAGATGTTGAATTGGAGTTAATAAATGCTAATCGTGTGTGTGTGTGTTCCAAAACTAGATGAATATAGCAGACCAGGATAAGGAAGGAACAGTTGACTAGCTTCTGAATTTATGTTTGCTCCCCGAATAAATAATTTTTTGAACATTTTTGTGATATGGTGAAGAAATTTCTTTTGGATCTTACCCTTATGATAGTAGGCGATTTCCAAACCAACGAAGATATTATGGCATTACCGTGTCCCATAACCTTGTTGGAATAATGGAAAATCTCTTTTTTGAACAAGAGGAGTTAATTGTAAGAGTTATCTTTGACCGCATGCCATTTTACATAGGAGAAAATAGATTACTACAATTTGATAATGGGGCAATCTCTACTGTTAATGATTTTTTGATAATAGCTTTTCCCGAATTTAATTAGAGTTCATAATGTGTCATAATATTTGGTTGCAATTTGTTTTATGATCTTCTGAAATATGCTGCTTGTTGGAAAATATTGTGTTCTGTTTGGGAAAGAAAGCATTTCTTTTTATCTTTTGGACAATGCATTTGTAAATTCTCTGTGTAAGTGAACTTGGTGCCTTTTATTTTGGAAGCACCTTTGCATTCCGAGCCAGATTTGTGAAAAGTATCTAATGTTTTTGAGGCAACTCAGCAGCTTCCAATTTTGGCAATGGAAACAAGTGCAAGCCCTGAGCACAACTTGATGATCGATGGAAGTGCTTCACCAACTCTGCAAATTGACCCTAGAAGAGCCCGGTTTCCATGCTGCATTGTGTGGACACCCCTTCCAGTTATTTCATGGTTGATTCCTTTCATTGGCCACATTGGCATATGCAGAGAAGATGGTGTGATTTTGGACTTTGCTGGGCCCAATTTTGTGTGTGTGGATAACTTTGCTTTCGGAGCAGCGACTCGCTACATCCAAATAAGCAAAGAAAAGGTATATGCACTCTTCATATCTGAACCCTGATTTTGGCTTCTATGTAATTACCCTTTATAAACCTGATCCATTACTGGAGAAGTGTGCAATTACTATAACCCTGCTTCATGAGCAGGGACATGCCTATATACCTTGATTTGGTGCAATGAGTAGATGGGAGCTGCTCCCTTAGTCCAACATTTTCGTTTATGCATTCACCTGCTATTCCTGTCTTAATTTGTGTTCATTAAAATTTTGAAAAGCAGTGTCACTCTATTCCCAATCCATCTGTGTGTCAAAGCGAGGATCAATACAGACAGGATGAACCCGGAAGAGACATAATGACATGGGATGATGCACTTCGGAAGGGCACACAGGAATTCCAACACCGATCTTATAATATTCTTACCTGCAATTGCCACTCCTTTGTAGCCAACAACCTAAACAGGTTAGGCTTTTGTTCTGGTGGGTGGAATGTGGTGAACCTTGCAGCTCTGATTTTCCTCAAGGGTAAATGGGTGAGCACGGCATCCATGGTGCGGTCCTTTTTACCATTTTTAATAGCATTCGGTCTTGGAGTTGCATTTGCAGGTTCAACCTTCCTAACTTACTTAGGATTCTTCACGGCCTTTCTTGTTGGATGGTTTCTTCTTGGTACTTACTGTTTCAAGAGTTTGATCCATTTGTAAGATTTCTGTTATTTGAAGTCAGTCATACAGAAACCTGGGTTACTAGAGATGTGTGATTCATGTGTATACAACAGTGGCATTTGCCAGCTACTTTGTACATTTTAAATAGCCCCTGATCATTCCTGTTAATTTCTAAGTGTTTGTTTCCTCCTAAGAAGGCATGTGATCCAGGAATTGAATGCTGTTCCAATTTTAAACTTTATAGTTTCTACTTTTATGTTGGTTTCTTGTATTTAAACTCTGCTTTGTCTCTCCAACAGATCGAAAGCTTCTGTTACTATGTTTACGTTTATTGGCATTCTCATTATTTCTTAAATAATTAGTTAATTAGTGAGTAGGAGAATTAAGATTTGAATTCCATTAGCAAGTCTCCAATGAATCAAACGTGCATTCGGACCTGACAACATTCAAACGTAATCATGTTTGGTAGGATAAACACTATTTACAAATTGGGAGATTCACTATTATACTCAATATTTTGTGAGATTTATGTACCGTAAATAATATGGATTCTACTAATAAAACATAGCAATCTTAATGGCATGCAACAAATCAAGATTGGATTTTAGACATAAAAGGTTAACCAATTAGCCCTTTACTACAAAATTAAACGATATTTTTTTAAAAATTATATGAGAGAACTTGATTCGATTGAATTAAACCATTACTTTGTTTGTTACCTTACAAGGAATCCAACGATTAACTTATCCTAATCCAAGCTCATTACTCCATTCTTCACAGCTTGATTTCACCCAAAAAGGCACTAAATCATTAGTTTGTCCTCCGACAACAATGATGGAGTCAAACGTGGGCTTGAGGATTGCCCTACCCACAATGCGACAATAAGAACATAACTTCTTCTTTTTTCCACGTTCATTCAAATGACTCTAGAGCTGTCCAAATTACATAGCAATGAAATGAAATGAATCTAGAGATATACCAACACATCAAGCACAATCAAATCACATGATATATTAGGTGACCACCATACCTTGTTTGTCCGAGTATACCTAACCGGATGCCCTTGATTCTTGCAAGTCAACAGTCGAAGTCTACTCTATCAACGGTTATGATTTAAAGATCCACGGATCATATTGTGGGCTAGCACACAATACGTCCACCTAACAGCAGCACTACATTACGCTCGCATTACCGTACGTCCATTTACGTTGCATGGGAACCTCCTTTTATACACCGTCCTTATCGATCGTGGCACATTCGTAATTAAACTGAATACTAAGGCCAATTGGGCAGTGACAAACAACTGCGGGTTATCCTTTTCTTATTTAGGCCAGTGAGAGAGTCCGAAACCAACATAAAAAAAGCGGACGCGTTTATTCTGTGTGGTATTTTCTGTTTGTTTCTTAAGAAAATTGTAGAGAGCGAGAAAATAATGGCAGCAGAGGAGGGACAAGTTGTCAGTTGCCATACTCTCGATGCATGGAACGAGCAGCTCCAGAAGGGCAACGACTCCAAGAAGCTGGTATTTTATTCAATTGCTCACACCCAAAAAAAATAAACAATTTTTTTCATATATATATATATATATTTGGTTTGCTGTTTCTGGTTTTGGGTGATTGGGTTAAATACTTTTAATGAATCTGATTAATGGGTTTTGTTTGGTTTTATTTTTTCGTATGAAAAAGAAAAAGATTTGGTTGGTTTTCGCTTGGTCTAGATTTATGTACAAAGCGTAAAGATTTGGTTTGGTATGCTTCATAATCCATGCATGAATGAATTAGCCTGATTGCTGCTGTACCTTAGGCAAAGAGGTTCTGTTTGTTTGAATTTTGAATTTTCTTTTGAATTTTGTGATTCTTCCATGGAAATTATGAAGCCCTTGGCTGGATTCGTTCTTGGAAAACATGTTGGTGAAAGCTGTTTAATAAATTGGCTTCGTTTATTTAGCATTTTGTTCAAATTCAAGCGTCTTTTGTTTCCTTTGTTAAAAGTAATATGGAACCTCTTGTTAAGTTTTGTTCGACTCCACTCCACCCTTTAGTGTGTCCTTTATTTGATCATATAACAAGTTCTTAGGAGAAACACTTAGATGAAATAGGATAGCTTTGCTATTTCCGGGTAATCATGGTATGCTATGCGTGATAACTTTTTTACGTGACATTATAATAGCAAAACAGTGTTATCCCTATTTTATATAAATTTTTCTGAGTTAGTAGACGCACAACTTTTCTTTTAGCTTTTTTATTATCTGGAGGAAACAAACTGCCAAGGGGCATATGTGTTCATTCTTCAATATTAAAAGAAAATTCCAGCTCAAAGATAATATTTTCCTACCACGTTTATTGCGTTTGCTACGTTTGTAAATCCAAGAATCCTAGGTTGAAAACGACTTCTTTGTGCTCCTTTTATTGATAAGGGTATATAGTGGTGGAACTACATCATGTTGTCTCTCTGACTTTAAGTCGTTCTCTGTTTTTTATTTTCACCCTCCTGTTACTTTTTTGTTTTGGTACCGACAAATGCCTCTTGTACCGTCAAGTTTCTTTATGAAGCACTTTTACTTGTAAATGTTTTTATTATAAAAATATTGAAATTTTCATAAGAAATCGAAGCACATAACATATGCTTCTCTAAAAAATAAAACACATCTGTATTTTTCTGCTAAAAGCTATCAAAAGTGTTTTTTATTATCAAAAAGTACTTTAAGCCCTTACAGAAACGCTCCTAAACATGTTATAGGTTGAACTCAAAATATTTTCCTTCTCAAAGTAGCAGATGTGCCACTAGGACTAGGCTTCAAGAGGCCATGGTGTAGTCATAAAAAATAGTCATGATGGGACAAGGTATATATTATATACATGCATGCGCATCTGTAATTAATGGAGGGATAAGGTTTTTGTTTTACTATTCACATTTTTCTCACAGTAAAGTTGTATTGTATTCTTTTACTTCTTTCTCATGTTCTGAGATCTTCAATCAAATGCAGATGGTCATTGATTTCACTGCTTCATGGTGTGGACCATGCCGCTTCATCGCACCATTCCTGGCAGAGTTGGCTAAGAAACTGCCAAATGTCATATTCGTAAAGGTTGATGTGGATGAGTTGAAGGTAACATACAAAAATAAAATGAAAATCGCTCTTTCTAAAAGTAAAACTTATTTTAGAATAAACTCATTTGCAAGTGAATTTTTTTTATGTTTTTTTATGTTGCCAGTCTGTGGCTCAAGACTGGGCCGTAGAGGCAATGCCAACCTTCATGTTCCTGAAAGAAGGGAAGATAGTGGACAAAGTGGTGGGAGCAAAGAAAGACGAGCTGCAGCAGACTATAGCAAAGCACGTTGCTGCTGCTTCTGCTTCTGCCTGATAACTTATGATATAATTTGCATTATATGCCTATTTATCTTAAGACTATATATGTAGCAAAAGCACATGGCCACAGGACCTTATTAGACTTTTATTATAAGTTATGACCCCTTTCACTTGTTCTAAGTCTTGTGTGGTATTTTTCATATGGGTATTGCTACATAAATACAATTCTATTTAGCTCATTTCATGGTTTATGGTTGCATTTTATGCAAATCTATGAAGTTAGCAGATGACATGCTAGTTTGGCATATTGTGAAAATTCCGTATAGTTGCGGTAGGTAAGTCCATAACTTGAAAGGGACTTAGGATTCATGAGTACATGATCTTAACCACTTGAGCTACAAACCCCTTGCCAGTTTACGAGTCTGGTGTGTTTTTACTTCTACTGTTGAAAGCACTATCATCAAGTCGTAAATCATGGGAGATTATTTGCTTTTTCTACTTTCCCTTTGATAGAGGATTTAAAGAATATGCCATCAGAGACAAAGCCGAAGTAACACAATGAAATGGACAACACAAATCTCTCACTTTTCTTTTCATTCCTGAACTGCACAGTAAACAAATGGTCATACTAGGATCCACTCCCAACATGAACCTTAAATACCTAATTAGTTCTGGGGCATCCTTTTTCCCCAACAACAGATGAACAGTAAATCATTCAACAGAAAAACACATCACTTCCCAGTGCCCATATATCCCGTTAAAAGGCCGGGGACCGGGGCTTGACCCCTAGGGACCAAATTGTAGGACCCCAGGTTTCCTACCAACTCACCTAAGTAACAAGTTCACTACTTTACACAACTTCATTAAGCTCACTTAAATTAACAGCTAATTGCCTTTTGGCTCCAAACATAGCTACTACTCTTCATCAGAAAGAAAAAAACTATGGCACTCCACCTAACTACATTGCTATCTCGCTGTACTTGAACTCTTATTCTTCTTTGCTTGCCTCTCTTGCTGTGGTGTATAATTATGGGATTAGGTGCAACAATTATGGTATGTTATTTCACACTTTCATTAACCCCTCGAATTGGGTTCCACGGTCGTTGAAACTATGGGAGCACAAACAGCTTCAACTGACAGCCGCTTCAACACCTTCGGACATGGATCTCCGAAGTTGCTGTTGGATATGGTGACTGCACATCTCTGCTTCCCTATGCACTTCTGTGATCACCACAAAAGAAGAAGATAGAACACAGTTAAAAAGGAGAGGGTTAGAATACTAGTACATTATGAAAACCAGAAAGCATTGTTAAGCACCTTCTGTAATACAGAATATGATGTGGCGGCATGGCAAGTTCCTTCTTGGTAGCTCCCACAGGTTCCCAAGGGTGTGCCGAAGCTAGCGAATTTAATGGAAGAGATAGCCTGGCCTGGGTTACACCGTAAATGCACCTTGGGACTGTGGAAGTCTTCTGCTTTTCCATAGCTTTCAATGTGCCAATTCTTTATTGTTGGGTGGTATTCGGCGACCTCAGCACAAACACTGCTCACTGATCTCTTTACTAGAGAAATTCTTGAGGGATCCCCTCCAAGTTCCTCAAAAATTACCAACAGATTTTGCATTGGTTTTAACCAAGACCGAGGCACATGGTACCTGAAAATGAAATCCACGTGAAATTGAAGGGGAGAATTTGTTTGCTGAGTAAAGCCACGAAATGTTTATTCCATACTTTCATACTACAATTCATGTTATAAATTTTCATCATAGGGTTACTTACACTCGTTGTGTGGGTTGGCCACAACCCACTTGACACTTTGGAGGCCTAAACCCTCCAGCATAACTGCAACCATTGCAATTACCATTAGCAAATGCAGTCCAGTATCTCCCAATACTCTGCCCATTGATCCATATTTGGCCCTTTCCCATTCCTTCCATGTCCAAAGCCAATGGCTCATCCCCTTCAGGTGCATTGAAAAGAGTCTGCAAAGTTGAGTAAGGGAGTTTTAATAATTCAATTCCCTTATTTTCCATTACAACATTGAGTTCAATTTCCTTTGTGGCCTACCTTGTGCCAAGTCAATGGCTGCTGTTTTTGTGCAGCTAATGATCCACGCATCCAATCAACAGAGGAAATAGAATTTGGAGATACAAGATTCATGGCTTCTCCTTTCAGTCCAACCTGTTAAAGTACCAGGGATAAGGGAAAACGTTCCTTTGAATATAAATAAAAAAATTTGATTTCTAAAGTAAGATCGCTTACCTGGTATGTCCACTTCTGCCATGACAAGTCCCATTTTCCCTGGTCTAGTCCATGAAGTGCAACTGGGCCAAGGATTCCAGTATTCCATGCCTCAAAGTGGCCCCCCACATTCTTCAACAAAAAACAATAACTTTAAGTCAGGAAGTAAAGAAGGAAAACAAGAAGAAACCTCACTACCAAAAGTCAGGTTTGTGTAGAATAGTAATGAGGTTTTCACATCTCACATTCACAATTAAGGATTGGCGGATCCCTTTCACTAGACCACAAAGAGTACTTTGATTGGTCCTTACAAATTACAATATCTTCTCTTTTTTTACCATTGTTCTTGGGGGATAATTCCCCCAAGACTACAATAGCCTGAAGCCAATTTTAATCTAAGGTTTGAGCTGACATACTTCTATAAGGTTAACTGTTCATTCATTTCATGACTGCAAAACAGATTCCTCTTTCTTTTGTACTAGGTTCACTATTACTCAATATAGAATATGAAAAAATAATAATCGAGGGCAATGGAACTAACTGGTAATCCAACAGCTACACTCAGCAGTGCGATTCTGTTTGTTCCTGCATGTAGATTGACTTTGCCAGTATATGTGAACCTCCTACTCTCCCTTGTTCCGAAGGAAGAACCTGTAATAATACTTGTTAAATTTTTTACTACTAATCAGCTAGGGGATATCCATGCAATAAAAAATGTACCTGAAAGCTGTCCATTAATGAAGATGTGCACAGCATGGCCTGTTGATTGAACAATAAGGGTCGGGAGTTCACCTCCACGCAGGAAGGACTCAGATGAGCCAATATCAACACTGCAGGCACATTGAAACAAATACGATGCTTTAATATCTATCTTTCAGGTCTTTCTAAAGCTCTCACATCCTTACTTAATGTTTTTTTTCCCTCTCTGGTCACAGAGTCAGGATATCACTGAAGGCATATGTAACACTGTCCTGAGGCATATTTGATTGTTGCTTATGTCTTATTTCAAATTGCATATTAGGTACTTGCGATAGACCAAGATGGTCAAATCAGAACATTTTGCGATAGACCAAGATGGTCAAATCAGAACATTCTTTTGAAAGGCTTTCTAAGAATTCATTGCTAAATCATTTTTCTGTGAGTTAGAAATACTTCTGAGAAAAACAGACCAACCGTGGAGAAATCATGAGATGGTGATAAACAAAAGAGTTAAGCTTAGGAAATTCTCACCTCGTTATGTACCACAGGTAATCAGTACTATCCCTTGTGACATTTATCTGTTCCAAGAGACCAGGAGCGGTGATTGTTGAGCTGTCATCCAGAGAAGTAATATCTTCATCGTAACTCTCCCATGATAACATCTGAATATTTGTTGGCAACATTTCCATTTGCGATGTTTGAACTCCAACCTGATGAGAAGGAACAAAAAATGACTTCATTTTAAAACTTTAAAACCTTTCAATGTTACAAGAAAATGAAACAAAGGAAATAAAGATTTGTGTTCCTGAAAGTGCGGTCACAGATTCTGTCCGAATACACATATCACAGTCCAGAATTAATACCTTTGCAGTGTTAAAGACTACATTTCTGCAATCAGGAAGGATACTGATGGACCAAGGAGGCAGGTTGTAGTGCATGTTATTAAACATCACTCTTGCAGCTGACTTGGAATCGTGGTTTGAAAGAAATGCTGAACAATCTCCTGATTCTGAAGTGTATACATAAGCCTGAAAATGGCAAAAGATACCTAGAGTTTAGCAAACAAGAATAACTCATGCAAATATAAAAAGCTAGTTTGAGAAAGAGATGAAAACCTGTTGAAAATTCCCCAGTGAAGTGATGATAGGATCGGCTGAAACTAAAGCACGTTCACACATCTTAATAGCCCTATGAAGCTCCTTTAGATGACCGTACTTTGGTTGCCTGATTAAACCTATCAAGTTTTAGGGTTGAGCAGTTAGCTATATTATCAAAAGTTCAAAACTTACATGCAGTGAACTGGTATATCATTACACACACAGATATCAGCTTGCATAAGCAATTACTAGCAAAACTCATCATTTTGTGGTTGTAATATTTGAGATAGACTGATGGATGCTGAACATCAGTGCATGTTCAGATCATCAGATACACCTAAAAGAATGCAACCCAGTAACCCATTTAACTCATTATTTTGTGGTTGACACCTCTCTCTCTCTCTCTCTCTCTCTCTCTCTCTCTCTCTCTCCCCACATAATAAATCAAGTGGAACTCATGTCACTCCTTGGAAAGAAAGCTTGTAAGTTTTGGTTCTTACCATATTCATCTAATGGAGCATCATAGTCATAGCTGGTAGTGATGAAAGGGCCCCCCGCTGTGCGTCCAAAATTAGTACCCCCGTGGTACTGTTTCACAATGAAGCACAGGGATTCAGTTTTATATAGGTTTTAAAATTTCACATTCGTAGCCTCAAAATAGAAGTTAAAGGAAACTGACCATGTAATAATTAACAAATGATCCTCCTTTCTGTATGAATCTAGCGACTGCATATGCTAAATCCTGAACTGGTCGTTGGTGAATTGGACCGCCAAACTCCGAAAACCTTCACATTTTTGTTGAAGGAATGAGTGAAAAGGATGTATTTTCATTTGTAGCAAATTAACAAACAAGCATAATAAACATACCAAGCAAACAAGCATAGTAAACATACCAGCCACTCCAAGCCTCTGTCCAAATCGTAGGCTTGTAGGGTTTGTTGGGAGCGAAAGAATCACAGTAGAAACCGTTACATGTGTTTATCTGCCACCATCATGCACAAAACATTTCAGCGACCTCTCCGCAAAAGATGGAATGAAACTAGAAGAGATCTCTTTAATAAAGAGTGACGACACATGTCACACAACTCTTTTTCTCTTTTTTTTCTTTTTATGTTCAAACAAGTCACACAACTTCTTTAAGAACTCAAGAATCAGTAACCCATTGCGGGAATGTTAACTAAAGGGGAAATGCAGAACAAGACAAGCTAAGATCTGCAGCACAAATAGTTTTAATTGCTCACCACTGGATCTGGAGCATCTTCTTCCTTGCACATCACCCACGGCACCCCAGTTCCCAACCCAACAGCCATATTTGCTGCCCAAGTCATGTAATTATGGCCAGCCGCTCCAAATAACTTACTCTGTGCTCCGTACTCATTCTCAATCTGAACCAAAGGAAAAAAATTAACAGATTTCCTTATAACTTGACTCAAAATAGTTTAATTTACTGCCAAAAATGAAATCATAGAGCAAAATGGAATATCCAAAAGGCTCATATACCTGAGAGAGAATGAT
The DNA here is from genome assembly GCF_902201215.1 of Prunus dulcis. Lineage (NCBI taxonomy): Eukaryota > Viridiplantae > Streptophyta > Magnoliopsida > Rosales > Rosaceae > Prunus > Prunus dulcis. The sequence goes on along the minus strand of NC_047656.1, from coordinate 15,624,874 downwards.
GGGGCCACCTTGGGATTCAAACAATTTTTCACTCTTCATCAGTCCCACAATCTTTTCGGTGAACCCTTGCATTGCCCTCTGCAACACCAGAAGTTGTACATTATAAAATTATACTGAATATATCCCAGCAAGCTCCCTAAATTCTTCTTAGACAGGTTATGCAACATAATTAAGAAGATACTGTAAGGAAGATTAACCTTGAAAGGCTCATTGTCCGTTCTGAAGCTGATGCCCGGAACATACTTCAACCAAACGGGAAACCCCCTAACAGTCACAGAGTCAGAAAAGTTAGAAAATTTGTGTCAAAAAAGAAAAAGGAAAAAGTGAAAATCCTCAAATGCAAAACAAGAGCCAAGATAGTTAGATCGAGAAGGAAAAAAGAGAGAGAGGGAGTACCCAAAATTCCATTCAGCACAAACATAAGGCCCAATGCGAAGGTGAGCATAGAGCCCTGCTTTCTGTATGGTCTTGAGGAATCTCACCAGATCGTACCTCCCTTTAAAATTGTACTGAAACCCCGCACAAACACAGCAACATGCATGATTAGAAAAGAAACTAAAAGGCAAACAGAGCACAACAAAGTAGAAAACTTTGAATGTAAAATGAAAAGAGTCAGTGAAGAGTACATTGCCGGGAGAAGGCTCATGCACATTCCAGAATACATAGGTTTCAACCACATCAAGGCCTCCATCTTTTGCCTTCTGTATCAGATCTTCCCACATCTAAACAACCCACAAAAAGAACAGAGGGAAAGAACACTATTTTATGAAACAATTGTTAAAATGGAAGACAAGTGAAATGGCAAAATGGGAAAGATTTGGGTACCTCAGGAGTGCTTCTGGGATAATGTATTGAACCGGAAATGAGGATTCTTCTTTGCCCATTAATCACAATGGCCCTCCTATCGTAGGTGACAGTACATTGGACAAGCTGAAACCCCAAGAAGCAAACCAAGCCCAGGAACAAGCACAACTTGGAAACTGAGTTGGTTTCCATGTTTTGCCTTTTCTCTCCGTCTCTCTATCAACTCAAATGGTAGACAGAACTCAAAGCAGAGAATGAATTGTGAAATACAGAGAGAGAGAAAGAGCAAGAGCAACTAAGAGTGTGGTGAAGCAGCAAGACCAGCAGCAACAAGGTCCATTCACTTTGGTGTCCACACTCACAGGCCTGAGACTCTGAACTGAGCTATATAATATGTGTATATATATAAATTTGGTCACAGAATAAAATAGGAAAATACAGAATTGTATTTATGATTTTTTGTGAATAAATAAGGTAGAGTTACACATGGACCTCTTTACCAACTTTGGGTTAAACGTTTGGTTTGGAGTGAACCTGTATTTATTACTTGTGTAACAGATACAGACAGCTTGCGCTCCTTCACAGTTCACAAATCACCACAAGTGTCAAGGCTCATCTCTGCGTGGCTTCAGGCTACAAATGGAGTGGAATTATAACCTGTCAAACAAGCGCAAAAAGGTAAAAGGGAAAGGTAAATGTACCGAGCTTTGCATATACGAGTTTAGCCAAATTCACTAAGGTTGATGTACTTTTTCGAGTTCAAATTCTTCTCTTTGTGGTTTAGATTTGAGCTTATGAAGAATGATAGTTGCCTATTTCATATGTGAAGCATCTAAATTATACAAGTTCTGGATATAAAATTAAATTGCTAATTGCTGATTAAAGTTGGTGGAGGTAATCAAGGCTTGATAGAGAGTGTATAGAATTATTCTGATGGAGAAAATTAAGGACAATTAACACTTGGTAATTAATACTTTTGACTTGACATGTTTGTATGTATAAACTAGAACAATAAAGCACCAATCTCTATTGTTATTTTTAATTAAGCAGCCAATTAGTTAGGCCATGTTTGGCAGTAAAAAGGTTTTGACCAGCCAATGTGGCTATGACCAAAGGGCATTATTGTCATTTATCAAGCTGAAATGAGAGAGAAAAGGGACACGACCCACAGTAGTCTGGCATTTTCCATTGCCATGTGAACCCCAAAACCCTTTTGGTTTCTTTTGCGTCATGTGTGAACCATAAACTCCCTTAGTCTCTCTCAAGCTCAACCCAAAACCCCATCCTCCACATATTTTTGTCACTTTTCTTCCTTCATATTGACACCAACCCAAACCCCACCGCCCTTTCTGTCCCAAATTTACTCTCTCTCTCTCTCTCTCTCTCTCTCTCCTCTCACAGCACAGAAGCACCCAGTAGATCTCTTATCTCTGTCGTCGAAGGTCACAAAGACTATCTGTCATTCAAGCCACAAAGCAACCTCCCTCCTTATTTTATTTCTGTGATCTTATTTATTATAGTGGTATAGTTCCAATTTATTGTAGTTATATGATAATTCTCTTTTGACCCAAGCTTCCATGTTACTCATAATTTATTATAGACTTGTGATGAATTCTATTATTCCAGTACGTACTGGGAATATTATATTGTTATGCAACAGAGCTCACATCTAGTAACACCTTCTGGTCAAACTTACCAAATCTTTACAATATTCCTTCTTGTATTTTTACATGCCACTACCATTACAAAGCTTTGTTGAGAGTATAAATCCCATGTTTGCAAGGCCGGAGCTAAAGATGGATCGAGAAGTTTAAATATCTCAAATTCGGAGCAATTAGATGAACTTTTGTTTTTAAATTGTCCAAAATGCGACAAATAGAGTACATAAAAGTACATGTAAGTTGGTGAACGGGCTTATATCAAGTATATCATTTTCTATGCTTACTGCTATGAATTCAATAGTGAGGGAACATTTTTGTAGTTAGGGTAATTGTCACCAATTGACACCAATTGACCCTTAACCCTAGTTAAGGAGAAACACTTTCATAAATACATGGATAGTATCGTTTTGTTATTCTTGGTCAATAATACCATAATATACGTAATAACTTTTTCACGTGTCATAACATTATTAACCGAGATAGAAAAATAATATCATCCCCTTTGAAACCAAATTTGTCTGCTAGTTAAGAGAGAGACACGATTTCTACAACTAGAGTTTGGCAGCAGAAGATTGCTACTTGCCTAAATGTCCCATCAAAATTTGGCGCCACTTCTTCAAGCATATTGTTTCTTGATTAGCGGAAAAAAGATTGGTGACCTGATTATTTTATAAATAAAATTCTTAATTAATATAAAGCCGTTGCAGCTTTCTCTTTGTTAATAGGACGACATGTACTAGTATGGTATACCAAAATCATCAAAAGCGCCTGCTTTCGTTTTTTTGATCATTATTAAAAATAGATTATGATGATAATAATCACATCCCTCATGTGCTTTTTAATTATAGTAAATTAAATCCGTTGTGTTGAGTTGAGAGAGTCAACAGGGTTGGTCATGATCTAGGTATTGATCGTCTGTCCCTCCCTTCATATGGTCCCCATGTGCCATGCCTTGTTTAGTAGCCTAGCTAATCAACCATTTAATTGACCAAAAATAAAATCAACCAATTAGCAGGAAGCTTCTCTGATCTTTCTTTACCTATGTTCCTTCCTTCCTTCTTTAGCTTTTTGTTCTCTCTCTCTCTCTCTCTCTCTCTCTCTCTCTCTCTCTCTCTCCTCAACTAGCATAGCATTCATAGGCGTGAACAACGGAGAGAATTGAAATGAATTCATGGGAACCCTAGGACAGTGGGGCCTTCGTCGCACTCACCTCCAATTAGGTCAGCTAGATAAATACAATTTTCAAGTCTTCAACTAATAACTTCTTGTGGGGGGATCGATTGTGTCGACACCCAAAGGCAAAGGGTGCAATACCAATATTCAATCCTAGTTGGCTTTGGGATCAATCCATGGCCATATGTGGTGGATCCCTAGCTATCCAAGCTGGTACAAGATCCTAAGTAATTAGGAGCTTCTCTATCCGAGCACAACTCAACGGCATTTTGTTACTTTCGACAATGCTAACTGTTTTCACTACATTATGTTAAACCACGTTCCAAATCGAATTATAAATAATTATCGGATCTATAATTTATAATCACGTTCTTTATTTTTTAGTTAAATTTTAGTTAAAAACATATAAAAATTATTTTAGGAGCTCTCTATAAAATTTAAACTTCAATCATGCTCTCTAGTTTAGGGAGTCATAAATCATATTACTCTGTTTTAATTGGTCAATCTCTATTAAAAAATAATAAATATTAATTAAAAGTTCGAAATACTCATTAATTAAAGTAGCATTAAATTATAGGGAGCCACTATGAGTCATTTCTCTCTCCTCATATTTAAGAGCTCACAGAGGTCTCTATATTTTAGGAGAAATTATACAATAATACGGTATTACCACGTCAGCTGGTGATACTCCCACTCAAGATCTGCCATGTGTCCTTTTTGAAAAGAAAATTAAAAAGAATTTACACATGGACTTTGTCTTACAAGTTTACCCTTCAACATTAATTACCCTAACCCCTCTCCCCCGTCTTCCTTGTGCTATCGACGCCACCTAGCCATCTTTGCATCTCCCTCGCCACACAGTCGTCTTCCCTCCTCCCTCGCCACCCACCTGGCCTTTCTATGCCTCCCATTCTTAGTAAAAAGTTAAACGTATTTAGAAAACCCAGAAATCTTGAAAATCAGTGCAAACCCATCAAACATAAAACAAAAATCTTCAAAATCTCCTATGACGACAACTCACTAGTGAAAGAAGGGTATGTTTGATGTTGATATTATTGGAGGGGGATTGCAGCCAAGGGGCAGCAGTGCAAGGTGGGCAGATTGCCAATAAGGGAAACTGCTACAGTCATCTTGTTTTTTTTTTTTTCAAATTTTATTTTATTTTATTTAGGGTAAAGTTGGAAGACAAAGTCCAACAGTGCAAAAAATTTACACGGGTGTATTCAATTGAGATTTTAATATATTGTAATTACATGGTTTTAATATAATAGATTTCAGCATGATTTGTAATTACATGATTTTTCTTATGATTTTAATATATTGTAATTACAAGATTTTACTTATGATTTTCATTCATATGTAGGACTTTCTTGTATTCTCCAAAGTAGATTTCACCGAAGTGTGGATTGGATTCGGGTTAACCATCTTTCATCTATTAGTTAAAGGATGCCAAGCCTTTACATAAGCAGAAAGTTGAAGTTACACCAATCTTAGCTCAAGTTATCATTACTATCTGTCATGTATGGCTTTCTTCAAATCATCTTGTTCTAGAGCTAAAACCATAGTTGTCCCAAAATTCAAATGTAACTGTCATTAAACTAAACCATACAGTTTTGGATAGAGAACTTGGTTTGGAACTGAGAATTGACATAGGAACAAGCTACAACAAGGAAAAATCTTGAATTAATTGAATTTATAAATATTACAACGGACAAGGTAATTGAATCAATTCAAATAAGAAATTGGACAGCTGAAAACAACTCAAAATGGTCTAGCTATGACATGATACTAGTATAGAACACTTGTCACTCAAATTGATTCCACAAATTGACTAAAGAAAGACAAATAAATCAAAGGAAATAAACGAGCTGAAAATCTATTGAGAAAAATGCACGCATATTGCATAATATGAACAACTATTGAAAGCAACGTATATGAAATTATTGTTTAGATATTTTAAGGTAAGCCATCTGAGTCTTTTTTTTTTTTATTAGGCAAAGAGATTATCTATAAGATGAAAGCAAACTGTAATGACCCAAACCAAAAATTCATTTTTATCAATAATTTATTTTGAGAAAAGACGATTTTGCCCTCAGAATATTTTATTAAGAAAAAGGTGACTTTTGATTGAGAAAGAATTTGACCATTCCGCTTACGCTATTGCGTAGAGCACGGTGAAATGAGTTCATAGACACGTAGTGGGCCCGAATCGGAGTAGTAACGAGAAAGTTATGGTCAAAAGAGTCCCAGTGGCATAACCGTAAATATTTTAAAGTTGGACTTATAAAAACCTGCTCAGCCTTCTCTCTCCTCGCGCGATTCTCTCTCTCTCTCCTCGCCGCTGTTCGTGCCGTCGCCTTCTCGGGAGTGCCGACGCCGCCACAGGGCACCACCGGCCACGAGACCAGTGGCGTTCGAACCGCCGTCGAGTCCCCTTCCTTTCCCGACCCTTCCCCGCCGGCGGCACGGCCTGTGCTGGCCAGAAAATGCAGAAAACCGACGGGAACTCACCGAAACTTCAACGCCGTCGATCTCCCTCCTCCGGCCACCATTTTCGTCGACCCAGGTATGGATCTTGAACCTCTCGAGCTGTTCTAGCTGCCTGTTGGGTAGGATTGGATCGATTCGTAGTGTAGCTATTGGATTTTTGAGCTTGAAGTTTCAGCCGATTTTCGGCCTCCGGTTTCTGCCACTTCCGGCCACTTTTTGGGGTAGGTCCAAGAACAAAAGTGGCTCCAAATATGGTTTTTTACCTAGTGTAGGAGTTTGGAGCCGTGGTTTCAAGTTTTTCCGGCGAGGCAAAATCACTTTAGACACCCATTGCTGCCGGCGCGTGCTGCGGCGTGTGGGTGAGGGTGGTGCAGTGGCACTGTGTCTTGTTGCGATCCTTATGTTGTCACGAGCGCGTAGGATTTTGCTGATCTCAATTTGGATACCGTTTGAGCCCCGAACGGATTTTTCATATTGTGCGATTTTCAGATTCGATACTGCCGAACCGTTGGATCGCGCTCAATTTCGGATATGTGGTTCCAGATAATTTCAGAATCGTGTAGGATTCGACGGATTGTGAATCGGTGTCTCGGATACCCCGAAATCGCGAACACTGGGGCTAGGGTTTGGAAATTCTATGATTTGACGATCGGGGTCAATCCGATCGTCAATTTCAGACCAAACTTGCAGGACATGGTTCCTTAAACGTGAGGAACTTAAAGGAACTCTCAGATTGGTCATTGGAGGTTGTGGACCCACGGGGTTCCGTATCGACCAATATGGACGTTTATCGCTTAATGAAGTCTCGAGTCTTTTCAGACGATTGTAAATATCTGAAATGCCTAAGTGGGCAGGAAAATGACTTTAAAGTTAGTGCACGCACTTCTAGAAGTCGGGGGTCAGGATTTTACTTAAAAAGTTATACCGAGCAGTTTTATTAATTAAATATTCCTGATGGTTGACCCAGGCATCCGGGACCAGGCATACCCGCAGAAGGGACCTATAGGAGGTCTAACTAGCTCGGACCAGGAGTTAGTGGACTTTTCTTTCATAAATGATTTTTGTAAATAAATTTCATTATTTGATCTTGAATAAGTTTTATTCATTGTGATTTTCCTAGCATGTCTGTGAAGTTAAATATCTCATTTATACATTGCTTAGCTGATTATGCTAAAGTGATATAAACAGCAGAATTTGAGATTTATATCAGCAGAAATAGCAGCTTAATTCAGATTTATCAAATTACAGTTAATTATCAGGCTTTTCTAAAATAGTTTATTTTAAAACCACCATGTACCCAATTATGGTTATTACCCTCAGATTTACCGATGTCTACGAACATCCAGTTTATTCTCAGTTTTGTCAGTTCACTTGACATTTGCCTCACGAGTTTCGGGGACGCGCGGACCGTGAGTGCCAGGATTTGCAGCTCGGTTGGACTTGGTGTCGCCGAGGTCTGCCAGGATTTGCAGCTCGGTTTGGTGTCGCCGAGGTCTGCCAGGATTTACGGATCAGGCTGACTACGGTCCCCTAAATCCTGCCAGTGCGGCTCGAGTTGACTGTGTGTCACCGAGACCTGCCAGCGGATCAGACTGACTGTGGTCCCCTGAATCCTGCCAGGATTTGCGGCTCGGATAGACTGTGTGTCGCCGAGACCTGCCAGGAGAATTGACGGAATTACATGGGTACATCCGAGTGGTTGTTTTGATTGATTGCAGTGCTTTGATTCAAGTTTTGAGTACATTGCTTTTATGCAGGTTTGATTTCAGTGTTTTTATGCAAGTTTTGATTTCAGTGCTTTCATGAAAATTTTATCTTGAATACGAGTATATATTTATTTAAATATATAAATACCTTGTTTTCAGCATGTGAATGCCGTGAGTTTAGTATACTTCAATTGCAGAGTATATATTCAGTTCACTAAACTATTTTAAAAATGGGGGCTAGTATATTCTTAGATATTTTATGAACCCTTATTTTTTTGTCCACTCACAATTTCAAATGTTTTGCGCCCCCAGGCTGTAGCGTGCACATGACATCCACCATCGGGCCATCTTGACTTTCGCTCCTTCTTGTTACAAAATCGATGGTTTGTAAAACGATTAACTTATCTATAAACTATTAGAACTGCTCTGATATATTGCCCTAGAGTGAGACTGGAACTATCGGATTGTATATTGAAGTGCTGGCAGTTGGTTGTGTGGATATTTTTGCTCGTTCTGACAGGTGAAAATTTTGGGACCGAGCAAATTATAGGGGAGACTCTGCCGAATTTTCGGCAAGAGTCAATCTTGAAATTTCAATTGAAAAGGGCAATTAGGTCAATTGTGGCCGACATTCGCCAAGTGTTGGACACGCACAGGGTTCGACTCGAATTCCAAAGCGGAATTTGATTCGGGTCTTGTCACAAACAAACAGTATAGACATGAAGCCAAAAGAAAGGCTGGAAACACCTCCTGCAACCAAACAGCCAAGAGAAAAAGAAAACAAGATAGACTAGAGAAAACAAGGACAACTATCTGAGTCTATCCACTAATACAGAAGGATCGAGTCTGGTTAAACCAAGCCTTTGTAAAGACATAAGTACCTTGTTTATCTTCATTTGTTCATCTTCCCCAAAATCAAAAAACATGATAATTAGGCATGGGAGGGTGGGATTTTTTTATGGGGTTTGGTATTTATATCACCCACTCAAAAGTCTCATACAATACACCATTTAACGAAATACCTCAAAATCAGTAAGTTTTTTTAATACCACCGTACTTTTTCTTATCTTTTAAAAGTCTTAATGGAATACCACAAGACTTGGATAGATTATTTAAAAAACTTAATTGAATACCACCAATTTTTTATTGATTACTTAAACATCCTAATTGGATACCACTGAACTTTTGAGCTTCAAAACAATCTATTAAAATCTCAATTGAATACACCCTCTTAATTTTCTTTTCAAAAAAGACACATGGCAAATTTTGAGTGGGATTATCACCAGCTGACGCGGTGATACCGTATCACTCTATAATTTCTCATATTTTAGGAGGTGGATAGGGAGTATGGTTGGAGATGTATTTTCCAAATCCTCCCTATAATTTAATGCTTCTTTATTTAATGAGTATTTCAAATCTTTATTTAATGCTAACTATTTTTTGTTTTAGTTTTTAATAGAGATTGACCAATCAAAAAAGAGTTATAACATTTATGACTCTTCAAATTATGGAGTATGGTTGGAGTTAAATTTTTTTAGAGAACTTCTAAAATAGCTTCTTATATTTTTAGCTAAATTTTAGGTAAGAAATAGAGGGCATCATTGTGAATGCTATTAGATCATAGATGTTAAAAATGAGTTTGAAAATTATGGTCCCTTGAACATAATTCCATTATGTTATTATTAGTTAGAAGAGAAACCGTCAATCAAGATATGCCACATGACTTGAAGATCTATCTTAGAAGTGCCTCAAATTTTTAGTCAAAAGCCAAAAGTGCATGCCTTAAGCTTTCTGACAAAATAAAATTCGAGCTTATAGTAAGTAAACAGTGTGGACAGCTTTATTATGTTGTAATATTGTTTCATAATTGTTATATATAAGTATAAATTATTTCCTGAAATAAAATAATTAATAAATTGCAAGTAAAGATATCAATATATCCAGTGATATGCAATTATATATATAAATTCTCATATGCGGACATGCAAATAGTATTATCATGTTAACATCATGTATGTTTGCCGGGTTGGTCTTTTGTAAATTGCCCTAGTAAAATGGGGAACACTACACAACTAATATCTGTCTCCCTATGACTTTGATTAAAGTAATAATTGAAAGCCACTTTGGTGAGCACTTTTTCATGTCAAAGTATAAGGGCAGGCAGGCAGGGTTAGTGCCCTAGCCTGCCGAAAAAAAGAATAAAAGATAAAGTAGTGCATCCACTAAAGACGCAAATTCAGGTTATTTTCATATTAAAATTCACACAAAAAATACCAACCGACAATGTTCCGGGTGTTTTTATTAGCATAAACTAGGTTTCCATGACCCAATACCACAAGAAAGCAGTCCAATATTCCCCTTATCACTATCTTCATTATTATTATTTTTTTATAGTAAAAGTCATAGTCTAAATTACAGTGAGGGGAATTTTTCACACACACATAACTATGATGCTATGAAAATTCAAACATAAAACCTCTGATCTACAAAACAATACCCTTTTTCACTGGACTAAATCTCGTTAGCATCACTGTCTTCATTATTAATTATATAGCATAACACCTTTTGTATTACTTAATTTAATCTTGCACCGTACACATGTATTCAATCTCTTTTTTCTCTTCGTACCAAATAGTTTATTTTTTCTTCATACATACAGCTAATTAATTAACAAAAATCCCACCACTAATCACCTAAAGCATATATACATCGATCTCCCTCTCTCACATCAAAAAATAATTACGGTGTTTTAATTTTTATCAGTAGAAGAAAATGAAAGCACATTTGTCGTAAGCTCTTATGAAAAATCACATGAACGTGTCAAATAATATTAATGGAAGAAACACGTGTACAGTTAAAGGACACGTGCCTGATATATTAAGGACAGGTGCCGCCGTACAACAGCCGAGCAATGGCAGTCTGTGGTGACGTGGCCGGTTGATGGTCCATATATATGGAAGAAGGTGTGGGGTCCAAAGTGTAGTGGTTGGTGTGGGTCCATATGACGTGGGTGCATGTGCCGTGCATTATATTTACCTTGGGCTTTCTCAGATTAACTGCGCGCCGTTTGTTGCACCATTACCCGCCAATATTATTATTGTGAATTTGAGATTTAATTAGACGACGTGCGGGGATTGGCTGGAGACTCGTGATCTTCCTTCTGTTAACGTCGGTGGAAACGATGCCGTTATGGTTAAGCCTCGTTTGGGGAATATTCTCTACGTGTTTGCTTTTCCTATGCGCCACTGGTTAGATTCTGCGTGTTGTAACGAATTGATTGGGTGTGCAATGGAGAACATGAATGCTATTGGTTATTTAAGAAGAGGAATCATGTCACGGGAACTGCGATGGCGTCCTGTTGTGTATGTCCAAAGATAACGGGAGAGTAAGATGATGTGGACATGAGAAGAATATTTGGATGTCACCCTCTAACTATTAGTAAGAATAGTTACTAATTCAGGCGTTATAATATAAATATATATATGGTAAAAGATAAAGAATGGTGAAACATTCCAAATATCAGAAAATGTCATTAGTTAATTCAAACATTAAGAATTAAAATTATTAATTAAATGAGGATAACATGGTAAATTCACATTTTTCATATTAAAAAAATAAAATAAAAAACAAAATCAGATAATAGCTTCTACTTTTATAAAACATAACTACCCATATTATTTTTCTTAATTCAGAAAATAAAATAAAAAATAAAAAATAAAACCAATTGGCACATGCGTGAGCGTGTGCCAAGGGGCTAGTAAATAATATTGATTTGCCATACACTTTGATAACCTCACTAGGCAATATGATTGTTATATCAATAAATTATTTGTAAGATAAGAGGATTTATGTTGGATGCAATTGCAAATTAAAATGCTATGCATGCCCAAGGACGAACTCAAGAATCTTATCTTATAGGGTCATAGTGTAAAAGTTCAATTTTTTGGAGGAGCTGGGGCTGGGGCTTAAAGGTTTGGTGGGGAAAAGGGTTAAAGGTTTTGGGGGTGGAGACTAGAGATTTAGGTTTGAGGGTTTAGAAATTGGGATTTTGGATTGGAGATGGTGAAGTCGGGAGAGTTCTCTTTGAATCTGTTCTATTTTTTTTTTTTAAAAAAATACCTTGACCAAAATGACGTCGTTTTGGTTATGTCTTTTTAAAAAAAAAATTCGATGGGGCTGGGCCAAAACGACACCGTTTTGGCCAGCGTGTTTAAAAAAAAAAAAATCACTGAGCTGGACCAAAACGATATCGTTTTAACCAGTGTGTTTTTTTTCTAAAAAAAATTGACGCTGGGCCAAAACGACGCCATTTTGGCCAACATGTTTATAAAAAAAAAACAGAAGCGCGCTCTGCTTCTTCTTCTTCCTTAGACCAGCAACCATCTCCTTCAGCCATTCATGGGGTCACACAGCTATTAAAGGGGACCTTGTAGCTTACGTTCATGGAGTCCATAGAGTCGTTTGACCCCATTAACCCCACTGTGGATCCGTCCCTGTATATACCACCATGTGGTTGAATTAGGCCTCTCTCAAATGCATTATTAACTTCAAAATTATATTAATGATCACTTTTCTAATATAAGTAATACCTATCGTATAAGTAAACTTCTCTTATATAAGTAGGTACTTATATACACGTAGGATTCTTTAGAAGAAGGATCTCATTTTTTATATGTGAAACATCCAAATGCATGCACAATCGGCGGCCCCTTTCCTTATAATTCACTTTTGAATCTCATTATGCGTAATGTGATTTACTAGGTTTACAATTTTAAGGCTTAAAACCTAATAATACTTCTAATATGTCACAAGTACGTCACAAAAACTCACCAAATCATTCAATCAAGACATACATAGCTAAGTATCAATAAAGAAGAAAAGGTAATTAAGCCGTTGAAACAATGATTGGTAAGCACATGAGCTCCAATCACGGCGGTTAAGAGTAAATTAAGAGAGTGTGGGTGTGGCACACCAAACCCTAATTGCATGCACAAGTTCTGAAAGGAGGGGACTGTGATTCATTAGGGTTTCGGCACGCGCTTGCAAACCACCCCTTGCTTCATCCACAAGATTTACTTTGGATAGCATAGATGCATACTTTTCGAGCCCATCATTATCTTGAGGACAATTATCTTCTTCCCACTACGGGGCCTCCTTCCCTTTAAGATGTTGGCCTTCATCATTCGTAGGGTTTTCCATGGCATGAGTCACCCCTGTCCTCTAGAAACTAATTATCATTTTGTGTTCCACTGTTCCTTCAACATGACCACACTTGTTGCAAAGTATATTTGATACCTCACTTTTCCTTTTTCCCTTGCTTGGCGGACCATCATCATCTCCAAGGACTAGGACAAGAAAACCGTTAGTTAAAGTTAGAAAAGTTCATGTGACCGTTGAGATGTGCTTATAATTTTTGCGTTGATCAAGTGCTTTGCAAACTAATTCTACCACAAATTTTAGAAAATGTAGCGCTAGATTAACTAATTTCGTTTATTAAAATTTGAGCTCACTTTGAATTTTACTTCTAATCAATGAAATACTTGATATATCATTAAATACGATTAACGCGAACAAGCCATTTTTATTCTTAACAACGATCGCATTAGAGTTTTCTCCTAAAATGTTATGTTATATAAATTGAAGGGTCCACTTCTCAAGGCATAGAAATCATCAGAGCCCCTGTGCTCAGTGCTATAATGTGGTTCTTAGTTTGTCAATTAAAACGCTAACATGGATTAGCAAGAAGAAAACAGAGCTTGTGATATCTCATGCATACGGTATAATTAAGTCCCTCCATCACTAAACAAGAGGAAATAATATTATGATTCAATCCATATTTTGGAAACCATAACAAGAAAAAGAACCCATAGCTAAGCTTGAAACAATTATGATAAGCAATAATACCGTTAAAACGTAACTATCAAGCATGGAACCTTTTTTCTTATAAAACGACAGCATTTTGCATTAGCAATAATATAGTTTTGTTCTTTTGTGTCGGTGCCTGCTTAATGTTGCATATTAAACTCCCCCATAAAAATACATATTACATCGCTGAGTCTAAATCATCATGTTCCTTGATAGTCTTTCCGAGGGGCCAATGCAACATAATTACGTTTGGAGGAACAAACTGAACATAATTACTGCAACTAAATATTGCATACTACAAAGGTTTTTGTTTTTGAACAAAGCGATATTTTTAACTAATTTAATATGCGGAGAGAGGGATTGGTTGAACTTGAGTGCAAAGTAGCGAGCACACTGCCTTAACCAACTGACAAAAATTAAGTATTCATACATTTGCAATCAAATACGATAAATATAATAAAATTATCAAAATTACAACAAAAGTTTGGGCCTGATAATTGGCCCAACCATTTTTTTCCCAATAAAAAAAGGAGAAAGAAATATAGCCCAAAATTTATGCGAGTTTGGGCCATTATGAGGCATCTAGCCCAATAATTAAACTACCAATTTGTTATGTGTTTAGTTTTCATCGCCTGACTTGCGAAGGGAAAACTCCCACCACAGCAACTAAAATTCAAATCTCAACGGTCAGTCCCTTTGAAACCAAATTAACGACGAACAACACATATGCTTCGACGCGCCAAATGTCTTTATGGTGTCATCCTCGGGCATGGTTCACTTGGGCAGCTGCAATCGACGTCCAGATATCGCTCATATCGGAAGATCAACGGCGCAGATGACGACGGCCGTCGGAAAAGAGAGGAGGGTCAAGATGGGTATTTGCAGTTGCACAAGAGCAAAGGCCAACACCTCTTAACCAACCAACGTATTCTCGACAGCATTGTTCGAAAATCCGCAATTAAACCCACAGACACCGTCCTCGAGATCGGACCCGGCACCGGAAATCTTACCCTCAAGCTTCTGGAAGCTGCCAAGAGCGTCGTGGCAGTCGAAATTGATAAGCGGATGGTGGAGGTTCTCCAAAAACGTGTTGCGGAGTGTGGGGTTCAAGATAGGTTGACTGTAAGTCAAATGGCGTTTATGTGTTTGATGAAATGCGTGAACCAAAATTTTGTGCTTTTGAGACGAGTGGATTAAGGTGTTTGATTATGCGTTTTGCAGGTTATATGTAAAGATGCACTGAAGGCGGAGTTTCCTCCTTTTGATATTGTCGTGGCGAACATTCCGTATGGAATATCTTCGCCCCTGGTGGCTAAATTGGTGTATGGGGCAAGGTCATTTCGGAGTGCCACGCTGCTACTTCAAAAGGAGTTTGCAAGGAGATTGATGGCTAAGCCTGGAGACTCTGAGTTCAACCGGTTGGCTGTGAATGTGAAGCTGGTGGCTAATGTGGAGTTTGTCATGGATGTGAGCAAGAGGGAGTTTGTTCCTTGCCCGAAAGTCGATTCGTCGGTGGTTATAATTCGTCCGAAAGCTGAAGTTCCAAACGTTAATTTGGATGAATGGTCGGCTTTTACAAAGGCTTGTTTTGGTAACAAGAACAAGACACTTGGGGCAACGTTCAAGCAAAAGAAGAAGGTGATGGAGCTGTTGCGGTTGTCCAAATTAGCTGGCTCAAATGGTGAAACTGACAATTATATTTGCAGCAACGACGACAACTGGGATGGAGGAGAGAGCGATGAAGAGGAGCTTTCTTCGTCGTCTTGCTCGGAAATGGGAGCGAGTTCCTTCAAGGAGAAGTTAATGGGGGTTCTGAAATCGGCTGATTTTGAGGACAAGCGGCCTTCAAAGCTGTCAAATGAGGAGTTGCTGCATCTGCTTGCATTGTTTAATCAAGCAGGAATATATTTTCATGATCAGTCCAAGAGTAGGAATGCTGAGAATGAATCATTTTCTGTTGCTTACTGTTGAT
This sequence comes from Prunus dulcis, assembly GCF_902201215.1. Lineage (NCBI taxonomy): Eukaryota > Viridiplantae > Streptophyta > Magnoliopsida > Rosales > Rosaceae > Prunus > Prunus dulcis. The sequence continues at coordinate 15,609,203 of NC_047656.1, read as the reverse complement.
AGCTATTAGTCTATTAGCTCACTCATTAATTAGGATGTCATAATAGGAAAAACTTACTATAATATGACAATGATTTGTGTATTTCTTACTATAATAGGAAAGTCCTTTGAAAACAGATCAGTTTATTTCTTTCTGAAATGCTCATGGCTCTAGTATTTCTCTAACTGGATGTAATCTCATGACAGTTCCATAACTAAAATGAATCGAAATCCATGTTTCGAGTTCAACCATCTGATTGTTTTATGTAGAACATCAGTGATGGAAGAATCTTTGGTGAAGCGGAACTCATTCCATCAAAGAGAATGATTATCTTGGCTTTATTGGTTAAGAGCATTTACCTACACCCGACGACAGACTTCGAATCCCCTTTGTATAAAATCAAAGAGTAGTTAATTTTGCTGTAGAAAAATAAAAAGCAAGACAACAAATACTGGTACGGTACAAAACAATCAAGGCTTTATGGGCAATTGCACTTCATCTTGGTGTGCATTATTATATGTCACCATCTTTTTAGTGGTTCTATTTCATATCATGGATCAAGGATCTTGAACCCCATTCTTTGTTTTTTTCTTGGACCCTATCTTTTCTTGATATAGAATTGCAGTTGTCCGTTTCTCTCTTCCTGTATTTTTCTGGCCAGTAGTGCATTTATGCAAGTTATATCTTCCTTGAGGACCATAACTTTTATTCTTTGTAATTAATTTATAATTTTAATCTAAAAGTCCAATTTACAATGGCAGCAGTGGAAGACCAAATTTTTTTGAGAGTGATTCTTGATAGGCTAATAATCACTTTTATGGAGAATTACTTCTTCACATAACCAATTTAAATGATTTTACGGAGAAGCACATGTGAGATGCTTCTCCCTTTATATGATCCTAACCCTCCCAAAATCTTTATTATAATCTTCTCATATAACCGACACAAAGTTATCAGATCAAACAGAAAAATTAATAGCTGGGGACTTCGTACACATGGGAGTAAGATTCATTCGTCCCCACTCGTGTTGAATTCAATTTTGAAGGACCAAGGACAGCAAATTACAAAGATGGTGACACCAGAACTACCCTATAATGCAGACAGAGCCCATCCACCTAAAATGGGGACTTGTTACACCTCTCATGATTGTTTTTTTCGTAATAGCTCGAGATATTATGCTGTACAGAATTTTCTTGATGGGATAAAATTCAAATGTGGTTGTGATTTGTATGTTGAAAGATCAAATTATACTTTCTAAAATTCTAAGTGCTTGTGGATGTGACAGAAATTGGCAGCTTCCTCTTCATCTTGACCGTTGGAAAGTGAACAATTTCATCCTTCTCAGCTACCCATCTGCAATGAGGAACCACAAAAATACATAAGCTATATTGCTAGGTCAATTATTGAAGTACTCATTGGACAAACATAAGCTAGTGGAAAGCAGCAATTGGGTCTGATTCAAAATTGCCTTTTTCAATCAGGAACATTTTTAATATCCCATTGGAGTAATGATGTGATTAGGGGAAGATTAATACCTGTAATTAGTGACAAGATGATGAAGGAAGATTGATAATTCAAGCCTAGAGAGTTCCAAACCAGGGCAGAGCCTCTGTCCCCCACCAAATGGAGTGAAACTAGAAGTGTAGTTTACAGCAGTTTCTAACTTCTGCAGTCAAAGAAAATTTATATGAACACTACACTTACAAATTAACATAAATTAAAGCAAAAAGAAAAGAAGAAGAAGAAAGTTTACCTCCCATCTCCATGGATCAAACTGATATGGGCTTTCATAGTTCTCTTCATCCATGTGAACAGAAGTTAAAGATGCCAAGACACACCATCCTTGTGGTATCAAATACCCTGCAAAACCAACATAAAATTCCTCAAATTGTACATATTCTTGTTAATTATTTACTTTTTTTTTAAAAAAAAAAAGAAAAAAAGAAAAAAGAAAAGACAGATACCTTTGATTTCAACATCTTTAAGAGCTTTTCTCCAAATAGCATTGATAATATTTGCCATTCTAAGAGTCTCACTTATCACCTTCAGCAAAACCAAAAAAAAAAAAAAAAAAAACTTTCTGATATATTTTTTGGCAAATATAAAAAATAAAGAAGGAAATATCAAAAGAATGTGATATGATACTGTAAAAAGTGACACAATTTATATTCTGTTTCAAACATATGGGACTCACATTTTGAGTAAATGGCAAGGACAGGTAATCAGTCCATGCATAATTTTCAGAGGAACCAACCTTCTGCCTCTTCAATTCCATGTTCTCATCCTGCATTTACATGTGATATATAAATAATAACAAAAAGCATTTAAAACAGACAGACAGACAGAGAGAGAGAGAGGCAGTGCTTTTCACTTTAAAATCGAAACCAAGAATTGAAGGACAGCATGTTCATCTGTTTCCTTTCACTAAAATGATCATCCCTTCTTTACTTACACATATATGGAAACCTACTTTTGTAGAAATACAGCAATGCTTCTAAAAATAAAAACACAGCAGCTCTGCATTTTTGCAGCTCTGAGTTTTCATTTTCACCCACTTTCTCAGCATTTCTTAAAGTCGGAAAGAAACAAAAGGTTTCATATACAAACTTTCAGTATTTTGAGCTTCATTCTACGACTGTACAAGACCAAACAGTTATTTTTCTGCTTAATCATTTTTCAATCATTGTATTATTACATAGTAATAAGGTCCTTTGTGTTTGCAAATTTTCACATTGCACTTTACTATTATATAGTCCTTATTAGGCCCCATTGCACATATAAATCGTACGAGGAGAGCTAGTGTAGACTTTATAGTGAGACCTACACGACGATTAACAGTTATTCACACGCGCATAAACGTCTTTAATAAAACTTATTCGTGAATGATTGTCGGTTGTTGATTATTGCAAAGAAGATGAGTGGACGCATGTTGCCTAGTGGTCACAAGTCGGCACCAAGGAAAAGTTAATAATAGTGGGTCCACACCTAACAGCCGTTCAATCTAAATCTAACGGCTGCAAAATGTCCATATACTAGTCACAGCAAAGTGGGCCCCCGGACCGCCCCACAGTCTCTCTCTCCCCGTCCATGTCTCACTCGTGCGTGCATTCATTCATTCAAGTGTCTAATAAGATGAAAAGGACTTCTAAAAACAAGTCAAACACTTCAGAGATAAAGCCAGTGGGTCCACAGACCCAGTACCAAAACAGATCCTGACCGTTGGATTAAGGGGCAATTGAGAAAAAAAGGCAAGCGTCTATATTATTATGATGTGATATACGTACGTACCCTTAGTTTGTCTAACGCCACAGGGCTGTCACTGAGGAACTTGACGGCTAGGGTCATGGCCACAGGCACAGTCTCCTCTCCTGGGATCATCATCTCTATGATATTCCCCGTGATGAAATCCAACGGCAGGCGTTGCGTCTCGTTGCTTTGGTCACCGCCATCACGCAACAGCACATCCATTGCGTCATTGACTGGACTTGTTTCTTGGATACTATTATTTTCCATGGCCTTTTTCTTCTGCTCCACTATTTTTCCCACCATCTTCAACAATCGCTCCCTAGCCTGCAACATACAATATTTGCAATAATAATTAAAAAAAAAGAAGAAAAAAAACCCTAATTAGGGCTCCTATGAAGACATGTATTTTTTTTTTACCTTGAGAGATTTGTAGAGTCTAGTACCAGGTAGCTTGATTGGTATGCAAATTAAACCTTTGATGAATTCTTCAAATTCTCTCTTGAGAAAGTTCAAATCTTCCCCAGGATCGACGCTCATTAATACTTTAACTAGAATTTCAAATGTTATCTGAAATACAAGTAACGTTCTCTTGTCATATATTTAATATGTTATGTTATCACAATAATGAATTTAAATCACGCGTTGAAACTAGTAGTTGGCATAGAGATGTAGGGACCTTTTGGGTTTCATCTTGAACGTAAATGGGAGATTGCATGTGTCTCCAACGAGCCAAGTTGAGCTTGACAGAGTTTTCAATGTCTCTAGTGATTCGATCTTTGAACTGTGGTGATTTGAGGAAGCCACCGATGAGCCCATGCACTCTCTTATGAATGCTTCCATTTATTTGCAGAATCGAAAATTTTCCCAGCAGTTCTTTGACAGATTTTGGATAAGCAGGGATGAAGGTATTTCCATGGTTTTTTAACACCACCTTGTTCACTTCAGCATCGGTGGACACTATGATTGGAGTTCCCAATATGTTCGTCTTGAACACCTTTCCATACCTAAAGAGAGAGAGAGAGAGAGAGAGAGAGAGAGAGAGAGAGAGAGTGTGTGTTATTTACTCATTTAATTGAACTTTGCTACTTTTCATTGATGATGGGAGGATATTTTTGTTGGGAGGCTGAAATCTATGGAGAATAGGATGTGTTGTTAATTAATTATAGCACAGCCTGCAGAAGAAAGAAGCAATAAAGGGGTGTGAAGTCTAAGGCCTAGTTTTTTCTAGCCTTGTAGCTAGTTAGTATAGAGCAGGCTTTTTCTTCCTTTCTTTACTTCTTGAGGTTGTTCCTTTTTCACTCTTGCTTTCTTTTTTGTGCTATTGTCACCATCTGTCATTGAATGAACAAATTCCATTCTGTTATATACATGTTGGTAACCCTCTTGTTGCCCTGCCTGCCCCAATAATTTATTCTTTTTTCTTCTTCTTTTTTAAAAATCAAAAATCGGTGGTAGGCAAATGTCTATGTCGAAATGAATTCATGTCTTGTTATTAGTTTGGATACAAGCGATAATTTAAAATACTTTAAATTAATATAATTTATGAAAGGAGAATTCGAACTAGGATATAAAGTGAGAACTATGACTTAACCTAAGAGCACCCTGACTAATTGGTCTAATTCAAGTATTGCACATCGGTTTAAAAACGTTATCCTTTTCTTTTGTTGCTCATCTCTTTTCTGGTACATGTTAGATGATTCCCATTAAAAGCTACCTTTACCAACTCGAATCTCTTTTCGATCAAACCCTTTAAGTTTGAGAAAAAAAAAGAAAAAGAAAAAGAAAAAAAGGAAAGCAAATATATGAAGAGTTGCAGAATCAATTAAACATGGTTGAATATGTTTGGAAGTCAAGTCACGCAAATCTTTTACAAAATTGAAAAGCACATCATCAAAACAGGCGTACGTTTTTCAAGTCCATGGAAGTACAGCAGGGCAAATGAAGGATACTTATATTCATAGATGTATAATTCTACTGCTACTTGCTATTCCATCTCTATCATTGACAGCATAAGCAGGGAAAGAACATTTATCTGTTGTTGACGATATGGTTTGAGAAGAAAGATGCTCGTTTTGATTAAAATATTTCTACACTTTATATTGTATAACATTAAGACCATAATTCCTTGATTAGGATAATAACGATGGAGAAATTAAATTAGAAAAATATATATTTTTTCGGAAAAAAAAAAGTTGCAAATTAATCTGATGGCAAGTGTGAGAGAAAGAGCAGAGAAGAGAGAGCTTACAGAGATCTACGTTTTTCCATGAAGCTGACAGGTCGAGAGGTGTAGCCGCAAGCAATGAAGTCAAGAGTTTCTCCTATCAAAGGCCAACCTAACTTTCCTTTGGGGACTTTAGCACCCTTATGATTTTGGCTTTTGTTCTTCTTCTTCATCTCCTTAGAAACCCAACACAACGATCCTACAAAAATTCCCACCAAAACCCAACATCCCACAATCCATTCCATCCTCATCACCAAAAGAAAAGAAAAGGAAAAACCCTTTTGTTTCTCCTTTGAACTCCTTGTAATGCTTATATGTAACCCTACTCGTAGAAACTAGGTAGAAATTAAATACTACTGCAGAACTTTTGAGCAACCCAAGTGGTGGTGATCATGAGCTTCTCACTCCATGCAGCTAGTCCTCTATATACTGTAGATAGTATCCTAGTAGTTGAGAGAGAGAGAGAGAGAGAGAGAGAGAGAGAGAGAGATTGACAAGTCAATGGAGAAACTACTTGTTTGGTCTTTGTGGGGTGAATTGAATTGAGAATTGAATGAGAGGGCTTGAGTGAGAGATTCGGAAGATCTAAAGGGTTTCAACAATCATTAAATGAGGTGGTCAAATGTCTTCGGTTTTTTTTTTCTTTGTTTCCATAAACGAAAAAGTAAAGACAATGTAACCAACGTAATTCACATGTGTTTTAAAATCAGATCCAATTAAAGCTTCTCTTTCCCAATTAATTTAGGATTTTTTTAATATACGGAATTAATTTACGATATTCATAGATTTTTTTACAGTGAATTTCGCCATGTTTGTCTAATAATATGGGAGATTTGGCTGCAGATAGAAAAACTTCAGGGATGTGACACAAGAAAGAAAAAGGGGAAAAAAATAACAAAGATGGGGGGATCCTTTAGCATTAATTGTAAAGGCATATATAAACTTCATATGAGATTTCATGGGCTAGCAAAACTTATGATCTCTGTATGGCTTTTTATTTCCTTTATTAAATTTAGTATAGGGAAAAGATTACCATTTGTAAGACCAAGAAAGCTTAGTAGGAGACTTAATAGTCACACTTACTACAAACGGTTCAATTCTCATTAATTTTTTCTTCCCTTCTACAAGAGGATGAGTTTCTTACACACACACTACGAATGTGTCATGAAAGTTCAAACTTGACACTATTAGTCTGTAAGCTAAGATCATTTTTCACTAGACTAGACCCCGTTAACATAAAAAATTAAATTTAAGATAATGAAATCTTAATATAAAGAATCAAATGGTGGAGTGACAACATAACATCAAAATAGCTAGTGCACCTTTTAACTAACGTTATAAAATTTTCTTCATACAAAGTATATCTTCACTTACATTATTTTATGCATAAGTCCATAACGTTCACTAAGTGTGTAACCTAAAGTAGGAGTATAATACTCCAAATCATGCACTGATGATTATTTATTAGTGCAAAGACATGCTTCTCGGATATTAGCTTATGAACTCGAATCTTAGCCCCATACGCGAGATCAAGTCCAAAGTACCTTATCGCAAGTATATGTTCAAGTTTTGGAGTCATGTGGAATTTAATACCTAATTTGTATATAATTTATAAATGAAACTTTGGATTCTTAAAGTTTCAATACTAAAATCTCACTACTTTTTAAATATAAGATTTCTAATAAGTACTGCTAAATGAACCTTAAAATTAACTGAGTACACCATACTACCAAACTATATTATATATATATATATTATGTTATTAAAAATTAGTTTTCCTTTTATGCAAAACTCAAATACAAAAACCTTTACCCTATAAATAATAAATAAAACAAATTGAAAAGCTTAAACCCTAAAATAAAACTAATGGAACAAATAATAAGGAAATAAAAGTAAAATAAATTAAGAGTAAGAACGCAAGTATGGTATGGTGAAGCACGTCAAATACAATGTCCTAAAGCCTTTGTACGTAGTCTCCCTATGTGCAGGTACTAACGGTATACAAGACTCCAAGATATGACCTCAAATACATAAATTTAAGGTCCGTTATGAGCACGTTCGTAGTTGAATATATGATGTAGGACGAAATATGGGTCAATTATGGTGTGAAAAATTAATTAAAATAAAGTGACTCAAAGTTGGAAGGAAATCGTGCAAGAGAGGAAATTTTCAATTAAATGTCAATTATGGCGCTAGGAAAAGAAGGAATGCGTATTGTTGGGATTTTCTAATTGATTGAGGAAGTTTGAAGCAATTATGATTATGTCAAGATTTGTATTTAATTTAATGTTTTATTTTATATTTTGAAGAATAAGTTATCTAGTAGGATATTATCTTCCTAACATGATTTTTATTATTTTCGTGTTAGTTAAGTTTAGGAATATTCTAGAACCTAGGGTTTTTCCTACGGTTTTAGGGTTTCTTTGTTTTCTATTTAAGCCAACTCATGGCGTTGTATTTGTAAGTTTATTCATCTTATTTTTAATCAATATATTTGAGGTTTACTCAATTTCTCTGATGGATTCCAACATTGTTACTTGTAGGGTTATCGTTCGATCTTCCTATTCCTTATATCTCGTTATATCAATATTTGTCTCCAAATCATAGAACCGTTGCCCTAAAAAATAAAGAAAGTAAAAAATATATAGAGAGAATTAGTTGTGTGCCAAATGTAAAGGAGTCAAATAAAAAAAAAATTAAGGCATTAAAAAATAAACTGAAAAAAAAAATGTTATACCCCATAATAAATAAAAGAAAACAACCAAAAGAATTAAAATAAAATTTAAAATTCAAAACTGTAAACTTTGAAAATCTTTTAAATACCAACATATTTTATATGTATCCTAGTCGGTCAACCTCTTATTACATGTTTTTTTGGTCCTACTTTGAAATTAAGCATGTAGCTTGGATTACTTGCATGAAACTTGTAAGTAATTAAGAATATTTACTTATTCACCCGATTTCTTAGATTTAATTTTTCCCACCTCCAATATCACTTATATTAAAAAAATATATATATGTAGATTACTATCTAATAAATTGTCGGAGAGAAAGAGAAAAAGAAATGAGAGAGAGAGAAAAAGAAGAGAAAAGGACAAGAGTGGTGAGTGAGTGGTGACAGGGGGTCTAGTCGATTATCTATCTCTTCCTCAGTAACAGTAAAAATGGTACTACTACTACTAGTGGTGGTTCATCCCTCACGCGCCATATTTCCCCATGAAGGATCAAATTCCAAGTTCCAACCAAGAAAAAGAAAAACCCATTGGGACAGAATTTTGTACCTTCTGTTTTCCTTTTACCACCTAAATGAATGTGAAATTGTCAACCTTATGTTTTGACTCACTGTGTATGCCCCAACAATGATTTTTAAGAATGGTGAAAAGGTGATTGTGAGCCATTGATGTAAGTAGAATCAATAGTATATTAATTGGTTGCAGTTTGTGTGAGTGTATGAGGGACTAACAGTAGCACTTAGTTGCAATGAGGAGTAATAAGTGGTTGGGTTGCTTGCTGATTGTGAATTGTGAAAGGGGGGGTGTGTGGAGAGAGTGGGGGTGGTGCACTCTGAAGGGTCAGTGCTGCTCATTGACCACTTTTTACTTGCTGCTTGGATAATCATGACAGTTCAATGTCACCCATTAGCCATATTGATCATCATCAACATTCTATCACTGGACTGGAGGAATTCATTGATGGAGACCCTTTGCATTATTTCTGACTGGTTTCATAATTGTCATCCCTGTTGGCTACTTTGGGTCAAAAGTACCATCAAATTTTGGGATGTTGGAATTGGTAGAGATATTTAAGGTAATACTTTCAACTGTTTCTTGAGGGTAGAACGGTTGATGAAGAAAGAAGAAAATTTGACAGCAAATAGCATGAAATCTTCATTTCATTGGGGGAATCTGATATTGAAGTATTTTCAACTGGATAATCCATCATTATGCAAACAATTTACACCGCAAACAACATGGATCATTCTGGTCAATTCGAGTTGCATTTAAACAAAATTCACGTCTCAATGGAATTAACTTTGGAGAGGTATTTCGTCCCAAAAAATAAAAAAACAAAAAACTTTGAAGAGGTATAATCTGCAGAATTCACATTTATCAAACCAATGGAAGCCTACTCATTAGATAAAAGGCAAGTAGGGTGGAAAGGTGAAAATCTCATATATCAAATTACATAGGTTTTCATCAGATCTTTATCACAACTCGTTATATATCAAAGGCAAAAACGTTGCACTAGCACCCTAACCTTTTTGAAGGTTGAGGCTGTTACTTGTCATTGAGAATGTCAAAGCTATACACTGCCAGAGTCCCCAAAAAACCAAATGTCAGGGGCAAGGACGACCAAATGCATAATTTGAACCGATCGTTGTTTTACCAGCATCCATAAATTCCCAACCTTCAAGCAAGAAGCTGCTCCAAGCATCCACCTTTGACAAAACATGAATGAAGTAATTCTGTAACGATAAATTACATAAAGAAGTAAAACTACTGCAACATTCATGAGCAGCTCAACTAGCGTGCATATTCATGAACAGCTTTGTTCAACTTCTACTTCCACAGGCAACAGCTTCTTCCTCCACATTGTCGTAAAACAAGCTCAATTTACTTATTGCAACAGCCTCTCCAAATAGGGATGCTCTTGTAGATTTCAAAATACGCACTTCAACATAATCACCAACTACGGGATTCCTTTCCTCATTTGAATCAGCATCTCGATGTGGTAACAGCACGTTAGCGAAAGAAACTCTATGGCCTCTATCACTCTTGCCAATGAGTTCTGTATCCGGAGCTCTCTTATTGGGTCCTTCTACTAAGATGAGTTGGGTAGTTCCCACCTGTGAGTCATAACACTGACCTGTGCTCTCACGGAAAGCCTCTATAAGTTCGGTCAGCCTCCTCTGCTTCACTTTCTCTGGAACATCATCCACATAGTTTCTATGTGCATGAGTTTTCTCCCTCATGCTATATGCAAACATGTAAGCCATATCATAACCAACAGCCTTTACAAGGCTCAGTGTGTCTGCATGTTCCTCCTCTGTCTCCCCACAAAACCCTGTAATTAGAAACAAACATGTTAGAAGGGTAAAAAACTTCATATGCTGAAATAAAAAAGAAAATATTGTAGGTTACAGGTGGAAAATTGATAAGAAAGAACATTTCAACCGATCAGTTCAGATTTATAAAATCCAGACCAAACACTGAAAATATATAATAAAAAAAGGACATCATAAAAAAGTGAGAAAGAAAGAAACCAGATATCGGAAGTAAAAGCCTCTTTCCAATATGATTTGATCACTACTACAGTACCTTGTAAAAGATTTGCAGTGGGCACCAAAAAACATCCATATAGAAATGCTTAAGCATAACATTTTAAGAACTCAGTTAGATTCACAGTAGACATAGAAAAGTACAAGCTGGAATTTTCTTCTCACCCAAAGTTGATAGCCAGTTTTGTAAGCAAGATTAACAAAATTGAATAGAACTCTGACAAGAGCTCTTACCGCATATGAAATCACTGCTGATGCCCACATCTGGAATAATTCTCCGAATCTTTTGCACAAGATCTAAGTATGCCTCACGGCTATAGCCCCGACGCATTCTTTCTAGCACTGTGCTACTTCCAGTTTGAGCAGGCAAATGGATAGATTTGCAAACATTGGGTCTGTCTCTCATTATATACAGTAGCTCATCAGGGAAATCTTTCGGGTGCGGGGATGTGTATCTAAATCTCATCTCTGGAAATTCTGTGGAAAGTCGATCTAAGAGATCAGCAAAACGAGAACCTACTTTTTTCACCTTGCACATGCTGGAAAAGCCTTCACTATATCTCCAATTGGTTCCCGTTTCAACTTCTTTTTCATACTCAGAGGCATCATTATAGCTGTTTACATTCTGGCCTAGCAGTGTTACCTCCTTCACACCTTCTTCCCAAAGCTCTGCCACCTCCCTCACAATTGATTCCACAGGGCGTGAGCGCTCTCTGCCTCTTGTGAAAGGAACAATGCAAAATGAGCACATATTGTTGCAACCCCTCATAACTGAAACAAAAGCACTAATTGAATTTTTAGCAATTCGAACCGGACTAATATCAGCGTAAGTCTCTTCCAGTGAAAGAAGAGTATTGATTCCTTTCTGCCCATAGTCCACATCTTCTAATAATCTTGGCAAGTCTCTGTATGCATCAGGCCCACAAACCACATCAACCATTTTGTCTGCATCTAGTATCTTGTCCTTTAACCTCTCGGCCATGCATCCCAAAACTACAACTTTTGGAGGGCGTTTGGACTGCGACCTCCCTATTTTAACATTGCTCTTCCAGTGCCTTTTGAGAAACCAAAAGTAATTAAGCCGCTGCCACACCTTCTGTTCGGCATTGTCCCTAATAGCACAAGTGTTAATGAAAATAACCTCTGCATTCTCAGGAACATCAACAACTTCACTATACCCAGCATTCTTCATAATAGACAGAACGATCTCCATATCATTAATATTCATTTGACACCCATAAGTCTCATGATAGATACGGCCCATTGGAGGAACTTCTGAAACTTCCGTAGCTGTTACATTCCTAGACATAAAAAAGGAAAAAAAGAAAGGAGAGAAACAATTGAAGTACGAGATACAGATCATAAATATGGAAATCGGATGTAAGAACATTCAAACTATTTAATATTTGTTGGGTTGCCTTTGTATATCCATCTATGGTCTCTGAACTATCAGAATACAATAGGGCATTTAATTTCCAAATTTCTCCTACAATGGCAGAACATCACAGTAATATTTTAGATCATACGCACTAGCATTTCTTATGTCAAAATTCCACCTTAACGAGCATCTCCTATAACTCCACCGTCAGCTAATTTTGAGTGCTTAAAGAATTGTTTTGTGCAGTATTTGTAAAACACAGTTTCCATGAGCTATATAAATCCATGTCTTTATAAGCAAAATCCGCAAATGCCAAATGATAAGCCACAAAGACTATTGCTTTAAGACTTTCTAAGACAACCCAATCCCAATAACTGCACAAAGCCCTGAAACACTAACCAATCCATTGAAATTTCAAAATGAATGTGAACTCACTGGGGCTGGGCTTCAGAAGTGGTGAGAGCAGCCTGAGCGACGAAGAAGCGGAGGCTCGGGCCCTCAGACTGGTTCGGGAGAGAAGAAAGGTTAGGGTTAGACTGAGAGAAGCTTCTGGAGAAATTGGGACCAAGACTCCTCCTTTGCGGCCGAGGCGTCGGCTGGTGGTGGTGGTAGCAGCGGAAGCTGGACTTTTCTGGTCTCCAATTGAGAAACCTGAGAGTGAAGCAGCATGGTCTCTGGAGCTTCAGGCGCAGAGCACAGTGAGGCTGGTTCAGGATTGACGAGAGGGACGAGAGCGACGACGCCATTGGTGAGATACTGCTCGTGCTTCGCAGCTTTCTGCGCCAGAGAAAGTTGGATAGGGATTACAGTTTACGACTGAGGAGAAAGAAACCCGGTAATATTACGAAAACCGACATGTCGTATTTCAGTTGGGCCGGGCCAATCAGACCTCTCAGTTGCGTATAAATATGGAAGACCAAATTCACTTTCATTTAAGGGAGCTGAAACTCTGAAACTGAAACTGAATTTACAAAAATGGAGAGGTTGAGATTGAGAGCTACCGGTAGTTTCTTCAGATACTGTTCTAATAGATCACTCTTTGATCGCCGATTGAACACTAATTCTGAGAATTCAATCCACAACTCTACTTCAGGTATTTTACAATAGAAAAGAAACACTCTTTTTCAATCTCCAATTTGAGTACCTTTCTTTCAAATGCTATTCTCTCTCTATTATAGTTTGAAAGGAAGACCTGGGTTTGATGAAATATGAGAAATATGATCGTTTGGAATTTGAGAAATGTTTCGTTTGGTTGCTCAGAAAACAGAAATGGTCTTGAAGAAAATGAAAAATATGACTTTTTGTTTATTGGGTTATTATTAGAGCTCAATGCTGCTGGTGTTTAATTTGTTAAACTATGGACGTGTGGATTACTTTCTTGTAAAATTAATAAGGAATTTTCATCCGAAATAGGTTATGCGCATGGCTTTGGCAAGAATTGTAGAGATTTCCATTTCTTTAGTGATAATCACAAGTGGAATGTTCAGACATGTTTTGGCTTCGTAAGATATCAAGGAGAGAATTTCCGATATTCTACGGAAAAGGGTCTTCTTGAAAAGACAAGGAGATTTCAGTACCGAGGTTTTGGTTCTTTGGCGGCAAAGGTTCAGAGGAATCCTTCTTTTTCAACATTAAATTCTGATGATATCAGCTATTTTAAGGAAATATTAGGGGAGAAGGGTGTAATTGAGGATGAAGAGTGGCTGGCGACTGCAAACACAGACTGGATGCACAAATACAAAGGCTCAAGTAAGCTTCTGCTGCAACCTCGGTCCACTGAGGAGGTTGACTTCTTCTCTTCCAGGAGTCTTATTATTACCATAAAAGTTTCCAGGATTCCTATAGCTCACTCTTAAAAGCCTGAATTTTCATGTGTGTATGTCTCAATTGCTTTTGATAGATGTATTACAAATTAAGGACTTCTATGTATTTATTTCTTCCTTGCAGGTCTCACAGATTCTTAAATATTGTAATTCCAGATGCTTGGCTGTTGTTCCTCAAGGTGGGAATACTGGTCTTGTGGGCGGAAGTGTTCCAGTTTTTGATGAAGTAATGTGGTTTGTTCTGCTTCTTTAATGGATGAGAGTGGTTATTTAGCGGTGGCATTTTCTAGCATCTACCTAAGTTTGAAAAATGAGAGCTTTGTCGTCTAATTATTGTGACATGATATATTATATACTATGCATAGGCTGTGTGGTTTTGTTAAAGATCTATCATACTTCTGATATTTTCACCTGAGTAGCCTTCTGTATTTGCAGGTGATTGTCAATATGAGTTTGATGAATAACATAATATCTTTTGACAAGGTAGACATTCAGTGCTAAGTATTTAGTCTGGTGCTCCAACAATTCATGAAGTCAATTTTTCAAATGGTTGCAACAGTAAAACTGCATGCTTATGAAGAGATTCCCTGATCCCTACTTTCAGGTGAGTGGTATTCTGGTATGCGAGGGAGGATGCATTTTGGAAAATCTGATTACTTTCTTGGACAACCAAGGGTAATTTCTGTAAACTGTCACTTTCTTTGCTAACAGGACCTGCAATGACAGGATCAAATGCCATAAAACAGGGCTACAACTTAATTTATTAGTTGCATGATCTCCTCATGATTTGCCCACCCACCGCTCTTGTCCTTATTAGTAATTATATGTTTCTTTTGTAGATTCTCATCTCTGGTTGTGCAATTTACTTATAATCCAATTTTGGCATATGTACTACTTTAAACTGTTAGATTGTCGCACATTTCCCCCTTTTTTGAATTACGCACCATGGAAATCTAGATATTCATGTTCTTGTCATATTTAAGCACTTTATGCTTCCATTCAGATTTATTATGCCACTGGACTTAGGTGCAAAAGGAAGCTGTCAGATTGGTGGAAACGTTTCTACCAATGCAGGTGGTTTGCGCCTTGTCCGCTATGGATCACTTCATGGAAACGTACTTGGTGAGGAATTCACATAACTTTGATGTTTGACAGTCATCTGCTTCAAACCTCATTGGTTATCTTAGTTTAAATTGCATATGACTTTACACCAATAATTATGGACTTCTGCCAAAACAAATAATTTTTTGATTTCTGAAGTATTTAAGAGCTGGTAGAAACTTGATATTTTGCAAATGGCATGGTTCTTAGAGAATCTTTTGTTCATAGTTGTTCTGCACTGAAGTATATTATATTTTACCGTATCTCACAGGTCTAGAAGTTGTTTTGGCTGATGGTAATGTTATTGACATGCTTGGGACTTTACGCAAAGATAATACTGGGTATGACCTAAAGCATTTGTTCATAGGTATGTACTGAACACTTAAATTGTTTTTTATTTCTGTGTAGAAGACTAGGATTTTTTTCGTGAGGATGTGATTGTATAATTTTTGTTTATCACTAATGTAGGCAGTGAAGGATCTTTGGGAATTGTAACCAAGGTTTCCATACTTACCCCCCCAAAGTTATTTTCAGTAAATGTAGCTTTCCTTGCATGCAGCAATTACTTTAGCTGCCAGGTAAGATAGTTTCTTTGACAGGAAATTGTCGCGCTTCTTCATAAGTTCTGCTAAATTAAGCCCAGTAGAATGCAGATATTGATATCCAGTTGTTATTATTATTTTACAAGTGCATCACTGTTTTAGCTCATTTCTCCCGCTTAAAAAAGTGGTTCCTCACCTTTACGCTATAATGTTTATCAGAAACTTCTAATGGAAGCAAAGAGGAAACTTGGGGAAATTCTATCTGCCTTTGAATTTTTGGATAGCAAGTCATTGGATTTGGTGAGCTTTCTGCCACAGATTAGATATTTTCATTATTGGTGCATATCAAGCTTTCAGGTTTCATAGTTTTTCTTTGTTTTTGCTTTTTTTGAATTTTGAGGAACTTAGTGTGTGCTCAACATCTGTAGTTACAACAAAACTATATCACCGTCTCTGTTTCGACTTCAATGCAAGTATGGTCCTATTATCAGATGCATAGCACTTGTAGAAGTGAAAGTGGATGCATAGCACATTGCCTAAAATAGCCTTGCTGCTTTATCACTGTTTCATTTTGAAGCCTACTCATTGTATTTTACATAGCAGGTTCTAAATCACTTAGATGGTGTTCGGAACCCATTACCTCCCACATTGCACAAATTTTATATTTTGATTGAGACAACAGGCAGTGATGAACCTTACGACAGGTAACCTCTTTTCCACTTGTAATTATTCACCTGCTTGAATGAGAGTGCTTTAACCCTAGCTTAATTAATTTTCTTTAGCATTGAGGTCCAGTTCCTCATTGGCTCCTCTTGGTGGTCCTGTGGTCCTGCAAATATATTTCCATTTTTATTTTTACTTTTAAACACCTTATTTTGAAACAAGTTAGGGTTTAAAGAAAACTGACACATAACTGGAAATAGACTATTGTTATTCAGTATCTTTGCTTTGTAGTTAACAATTATTGGCATGCTCATAATCATAAAAATCACGAGTTATTTGGATACAGACAGAAGCTTGAGGGCTTCCTGCTTCATGCAATGGAAGCTGGTTTGATTTCTGACGGAGCTCTAGCACAAGACATAAACCAAGCATCATCATTCTGGCGTATACGTGAGGTACTCTTTTTTCTTTTTCCTTTTCCTCCTCAATCCAAACTTCGTCCTTGGTTTTTAATTCTCATATTCATGATTATTCAATGTGGTGCTTTGAATTCATGAATCAGGAAGCGAAACTAATCTTCATTAAAGAAAACCACTTTTTTCTGTCTTCTGGACCTGTATTTTACTTGCTTTGGTCTCAATTATCAGTGTTGATCAATATACGATAAAAAAAATTCACTTTTTTCTCTCATCTCATGTTACTTTTTCTTCAGGTTTCTATGCATTCTTATTCTTACTATTCAACCATTTTGACTTTTTCTGTCTGAGAAATTGGTGGTAGGCAAGAAATGTAGCTGCAGGATTGTTATTCCTATCTATCATTTTCTTGTCATTAATAACCATTTAGTAAGAGTAGCAATAATTTCAGCCGTCAGGTCATTAAGATTTTCAATGATCATTATCCCCTTTTTGATATACATGAAGAAGCAAATATTTGCGTCTTTTCGTAAGCATCCTATCCTTCAGTTGGTCGTATATTTATGGTGGCAGGGAATACCAGAAGCATTGATGAAAGCAGGAGCTGTTTACAAATACGATTTATCATTACCTGTTGAAAAGATGTATGATCTTGTTGAGGAAATGAGAACTAGACTCAGTGAGTAAATGCTTCTTATTGCTTACAATAATTGAAATATTCTTTAGCTTCTTGCTGCAGTGGCCATACCTATCCACTTTAGGGGTTGAGTGGGTTTGGGTGTGGACATACAACTGCAGGTAGTCCCTTGAAAGAGTGGTACTGTTTCAATGTTGTCAAGTATGACACAAGTTTAGGGATTTTATTTAGTTTTATTATTATTCTTTTGTGCAATGTGATCCTGCGACATCTATATTTATTTGGATTCTGGAAGATAGATAATTTTTTAAATAGTAATTTTGAATATACACTTTTTGTTTTATTTAAATCTTTAGGTGATTCAGCTAATGTAGTTGGATATGGCCATCTTGGAGATGGTAATTTGCATCTTAATATTTCAACTGCACAGTATGATGATGGGGTAATTTCCTTGTACCTTAATTATAGAGCTATTCGTACATTTTCTTTGGTGCAGTTTAATTATTATCTTCAGTGCATCTGTAGATTTTGACACAAATCGAACCCTTTGTCTACGAGTGGACATCTAAGCATCGTGGGAGCATTAGTGCAGAGCACGGCCTTGGACTGATGAAAGCTAATGAGATTTTCTACAGCAAGCCAACTGCTACTGTGAGTGTTATGTGAATATGAGATGGAGAGTGACCTGCTTGGTGTTCTCCTCTCTACTTCCCCCTCCAGACTCTGCGGTTTCTTTATATAAAATGTCTAAACACAGAATCTGCTTGGACAGGTGAGCCTGATGGCTTCCATCAAGAAAATGCTGGACCCCAAAGGGATACTCAACCCATATAAAGTTCTTCCGCACTCTCTTAGTTCTTAGCCCTGAAGTAAGGTTTGTGTTAATTTTACCATGACTGTTTCCTAGAGAGTGATCTCGCATTTGTTTGTGAGATTGAGATGTGTGGAGCAAAAATGCCCCCTGACCGACGCCAGCCAAAACGTGGAATTGGGAGCTGACAAATAATCATGGGAAACATTTTCTTGAACACTGTTTTTGATGTTCTATAAGAATCTCATGTAAGAGCATCTCGAACCGATGTGTCAAACATGCCACATAGACATTTAATAGCTAAAAATAACATCACACATCACTCCAACTGATATGTCAAAGCTGATGTGGAATGAAGGTTAGAGGTTGAGATGTTATTTTTGACATCCCAAAAGCAAGATGTCAAATGAATATTTTATTATTATTTTTTTCTTTTCTTTTTAATTAAAAATGAACCAACACTAAAATGTAATAAACTAATAATTTAATTTGACATAGGTGGAGTGTAAAGCTGTGTAAGATGTCAAATTGTCACATCAGCCATCAAATTTAAATTTGATGTTTGGTATTTGACATCTCCCTTAGAGATGCTCTAAATAAAAGTGAGAAAATGCTATATTTTGCAAGGAGTTTATAAATAGTCACTCTTTAATATTCACGGTCGAAGTTTTATCGGAAGGTTACAACTCACAACTTCACAGCTTGCTCAAGTTGACGTCAACCTGATGTCACAGTTTTCGGCCCCGGGGTTCAAAATCCGAACATTGACGCTTGGACATAACAACTTCTTTTGGCGTTTGAGTTAAGGCATTGGCCTTGTTGCTACTTTCCATTTCCTTCTGGAAACCAACGGGATTTTGGCAAAATAAAGTTGACCATTACATCACATTGACCTTTGAATTATCCAATCTACTAATATCATCACTAATAAATTGGAATGTCTATTTTTTATTTTGCCATCAAATTGGAATGTCTATTTGCATCTAGTTCTTTATTCACCACATTATTTTTAATTTTTAATTTTAATTTTTACTTTAAAAATTAATAATAACAAAAATTAAGGTCCATGGTATATACCGCGATTTGATTGTCACTCATAAAAAAGATTACTTGTAATGCATTTTAAGAAAAGAATCTCTTGCCTTCCCAAGCATATAATGAAACCAAACATTGGAAGATTGCGCATGACAAATTGTCCTGCAACATTTCCATTAATCAAGGCTGGAATATGCTAATCCTAATTGGCCTCAACCAGATACAAACTTTATATTGATAACTTAGAGGTAAAGTCAACTGGAGGCAATGACATAGCCCACCTAAGAAAATGGACACAAATTAAAAAATATGAGGCATTATTTGGTTTTCTTCTTTACTTTTTACTGCTTAGTGTGGACATTGAAACACTGCTTTTGAGTTTGACTTGGCCTTTACTCCAGCTGCCGACCACGTAGACTCGATTATAGAACAACAGTTTTAAGTATCGAAGGTGAAAAAAGTACCAAGTTCGAATCACTAATTCTTTCTTCAAAAAATAAGAAGAGAAAACAATAATGTAAGAATCAAATTCTTGAACAAAAGTCACTTACTAATTATTTAACCTATCCACCTGCTTGTGGAAGTGCTTGTTTCGAAGGAATATTTGGCAAATTGACACAATGTGGATATACATGAAGTTGGG
This sequence comes from Prunus dulcis, assembly GCF_902201215.1. NCBI lineage: Eukaryota > Viridiplantae > Streptophyta > Magnoliopsida > Rosales > Rosaceae > Prunus > Prunus dulcis. The sequence continues at coordinate 15,589,427 of NC_047656.1, read as the reverse complement.
TGGAAAGTGGAACCTTACTTCAAAGATACTGAGAGAATCACTAACTGCCTTTCGGCCTTCACTTTGTGGAGCTCAACTCACAAACTATAACTATAGGCTGTGCGCCTAAGAAGTGTCTCTGTTTTTTTTTTTCTTCTTCTTTTCTTTCAAAGCAAAATGCCCATTTGAAGTGGCCAATCCATATACTGAAAATATGAAAGATAATTGCCCATTGGTCCAACCAAAAGAATCAATTCTAGTAGTGACAATAGGATCCAATTCCCCAAATCTAATCAACAATGGAACAATCTACAAGTGAACAAATTTAAATCATAAAATAAAAAAGTGAATTCATCAAGATTCATAGTTTAAAAAGACGTGAGTTAGACCAGTTGATTATGATATGTGGTTTGAATTCTCTATTTCTCTAAATTAGAGTAGTTATCTCTTGTAAATGTTTGCATGCAATATGAACTCATATTACAATTTTTTTTTTGGATTTTCATTGAACAATATAAAACAGCATTAGTATTTAATTGGTAAGTGTCCAAACACTTGAGGGAAAAGACCTACAACTACCAATGAAAAACTCTAAAAGAAAAAAAAAAAGAAAAAAGAGGGACGACGTGATTAGTAGGTAAAAGGAGGCTACGACGTCGTTTAGCCAGGGCGCATAAAGTAACCTCGTCACCGTGAAGAGCCACCTTGGCAGAGATAACAATAAGAAAAAAAATATATAAGTATACAAAATCGGATATGGTGGGGAACACAGACGAGTTGTGAAACCGTGGCCGCCCGGTCCCTCTTTGTCCCTTTCGCCTCTCGTCAACACCACCACCATCACATTCTACTCTCTCTCTCTCTCTCTCTCTCTCTCGACGATTTTCTAGAGAAAAAGCATGACCAGCTCCTCCGCCTCCGGTCGCAAGGTTTGCCCTAATTTCACGCGCAGCACAATCTCATAATCGCTTTCTTTTGCAATTTCTGTTTTTTGGTTTTTGATTTTTGATTGGGTTTCTTTGTTTTTGATTTTGATTTTGGGTTTTGTGTTTGTTTTGTCAATTTTCAGACTTTGAGTAAGATTGCTTGCAATCGGCTCCAGAAGGAGCTCCTGGAGTGGCAGGTCAATCCCCCGGCAGGTTTCAAACACAAAGTCACCGATAATCTCCAAAGGTCTTCTCTTTTTTTACTTTCTGTTTGTTTGCCCAGAAAGAAAATTCAATGGAATTAGAGGAGGATAAGAATTTATAACTTATGCATCTCACACTTATTGCCGTTTTCGCTTTTCTGTTTAAATTTCCTTTCTTTTTTTCCCCCTTAACAGTTTTATTTGGCGAATGAACTCTTTGGGAGTTTATGATGTCTACTTTTTCTCTTCAATGTCTATGTTTTTCTGCTTCAGTTACTTCAATTCAATTCATTATTGTGTTGTGGGATTTGTGATGCAAAGGTGGGTGATTGAAGTCAATGGAGCCCCTGGAACTCTGTATTCTAATGAGACCTATCAGCTTCAGGTCGATTTTCCTGAGCATTACCCAATGGAAGCCCCACAGGTTCGTCCAAATCCATCAGTTTGTGTGATATGTATTTGCTTGAACATATATCTACAAATCATTTTATGTTGGGTAGATTTTAATTTCCATAAAACTGGTGATTTAACCTGTTTTGGTCTGAATCCTTGTGGTGGGATGAACAGGTTATATTTATCCCTCCTGCTCCACTGCATCCTCATATTTATAGCAACGGTCATATCTGTTTAGGTAATTTATGGGTTCCAGTTAATCTTTTGATGTCATAAGTTACTGATCTTTGCTCTGTTTTGTGATAACTGATATGTGATTTTTACATAGTTTAATCATTGATCCTTTTTCTTCTCAGGTACGAGGATTATTTCTTTCTTTCTTTTTCTTGATTTGGTATTCATCATTTGTTAAAAGTGACAGTCTTGTCCTCATAATGGACTTGAATCATCCTTTGTTGCTTTTTTTTTACACATAAATTTATTATCATTACTTGAAAAATATGTAGTCAGTGTTTCATTTCAACCTCAGTTTCTTATCAAAACATTTCTTGCTGAAAATATTTAGTTAGCTGAAACAAATTTTTTGTGAGATAATAATAAAACTTTACTCCTTTATTGGCTGTTCTGAAAGCCTTGTGGGGAGCAAAGTGGGGAAGGAAGAAGCGCGGGGGGCCGTATTTGGTTGTGAAATTGTTTTCGTGACTTATATTGCATAGTAAAGCTAGCCTTGGAAATCCTGCTGAATAGTGATTTTTGCTGTAGGTTTGGTTGGTCACTGCCAGCCTGGATATGTTTAGTCTGTTAGTTCAGATTAATTTTTATGTAATGGAGATTTTAATCATACATAAATTAAAGGTGGTATAATATCACAGCAGCTTTAAGTCGTCATTTTTCATTGCTGACTTCGTGGTGTATCAAACATTCTTTATCTCCCAGGAAACTTGATCCATTATGAATCCAATGAGTTAAAGTTAAAGTTACATTGTATTTAAAAGAATATGATTTTTTTAGTTTTACCCTCGCTGCCTCACCTGATGTGCTCTATTGTTGATATGGAATTTTGTAGATATTTTGTACGATTCATGGTCACCAGCCATGACTGTTAGTTCCATCTGTATTAGCATTCTCTCCATGCTATCAAGCTCCACCATGAAGGTTTGTGTTCCCTTTTTTCTGCAGCTTGGTGTTTTCAAATCTTTTAACTAGCAAGTCTTTCCCCCCCTCTCCATTAATATACAGAAAAAGACTAGGAAGTATATCATGTCCAGTCACAATTTTGACACTGATTGCATGAGGGTATGCTTTCAATTTATTCTGCTAAAATACCAATCATTATATTGTAAACATTGGGCATGCCCCCTTAAGGAATTTGCAATTAAATGGGATATTAGATTGAAATATGTAGGGGATATGTATCTAAAGCACTTTGTCCATGCCTGCAGCAACGTCCGGAAGATAATGACCGATATGTAAAGAATTGTAGAAATGGCAGATCTCCCAAGGAGACGAGATGGTGGTTTCATGATGATAAAGTGTAATTACCGGTGCACCGTCTTCCGTCATTAGTTCAAGAAATTAGAGTAGTTGGCTTTTCTGTTCAAAGGATGACGAAGACAAAAGAAAAAGCATTATAAGAAACTGGGGTTTGTCCCAATTGCTCAATAACTCTTTATAGATTGACAATGCCCGGTACTTGTAAAGCAAAGGGAACAATTTGTGTTTCTACTGATTTGTAAGGAACAAACTAAGGGCAGAGGAAGTTGGTATGCCCATAATTTAAGTTCCTTTCTTCTTCCTGTGCTTTGTAGAGGTAAACACCCGCCTCCCTTCAGAGAAGTAGATGTTGGAATGCATGTTTTCTTGATTGTTATACCATGCTATTACTGTCATGTCGAGTGTCAACTTCAATTTTTTTTTAATTTATTTATAATGTTTTCATTTGTTTGTGCAATTTGCATAGTGTGCGCCTCTGGAGAGTAGCTCATACATAGTCAGTCCTGCTCACCAAAGAACCTAAAAATGAGGCTATGACTCGTGAACAAAAACCACATATAGTTAATAATCTTAACCCTCACTGATGCTCCTCTTTTTAATCAAACAAACCCTTTTAATTTGCAAAAATAAAAATAAAAATACAAAGAATTTCAACGCTTGTCTTCCTTCCTCCCCAGTAATCTTCTCCTTCTCATCCTCTCCTCTCTCGCTCTTTTTCACAGATGATATAATAACAGTTGGGATGATAATGTCTTCTGCTTTGGCTTTTGACTACAAAGCCTGTTTGGATTTTGAAAAATATCAACGGAGACAATCTAACCAACCTTTTCAAAGGCAACTTCTTCTTGTGTCTATTGTTTAACTCGATTTCAAATTTTTTCTTTGAATTTTTTATTATAGAAAATTGGTAATTACTCTCCAGAAAACAATTTGGATGTTCTTTTTTGATTGTGTAGCTTTCTAATGCAAATAATTTGGATGCATACGGCTGTGCCCCCTTAGTATACAAGAATCCGGAATTAAAATCAAGATGAATGATTCCACCATATGGGTCGGAACCACGGCTATATGAACCTTTCGGATGCAAAACTCAAAGAAGATGGGTTCAGTCGAAATCAACTTGCATCTATTTTTTTTGTTTTTTGTTTTGTTTTTGCAAATTAAAAGGGGGTTTCAGTAAAAAGAGTAGCATGAGTAAGGGTTGAGATTATTAACTATATGTGCCGATACATTAATATAAGAGTTTTTATTAAAGAGGATCTCATTTTAAGTTCCTTAGGTGAGCAGGACGACATACATAGGAAGGGGTCTATTGCTGCTTCATTTGGAGAGTAGCTCAGATCGATAGTTTTTCCCATTCTGATAGATTTTTAATTTTTATATTTTGGGTAATCGCTGAGAATTGATAGTGAAACATGAAATAGACTTCATTTCTGTTTGCTTGGTGAAAGATTTTAGGCAAGATATATTGCACAAGCTTATATAAAAGGGAGAATTTAATGGCACCCCATACTAATTTTAAATATGAGTAATTTATTTAACCCTTGTACATAATTACCGTTAAAGACAAAAAGTATTCAAATTAAATTTGCTCACTACACCCCACATATGTTCCTGCAACCCTAGTTAGACTTTTTTTTCTCAAACTATCATGTTTCTACAACCCTAATGAGGTTTATACGCTTATATTGGTGAAAAAATATATTGTACTTATTCATGAAGGGTCAGATTGACGTTAGAGAGGCTTCAAATGAGGTATGAGTTTATTTTTTGGCATTTTTCAAGCTTAGGATTTCATGATGGTTCACTGGTTGCGTTCAGCACACCAGTACCCAAAGCGATAGGTAAATTCGGTGGGATGCCACCGAAACATTGCACCTATTTCGGTGGTGTTTGATCGGACGTTAACTTTAGATGCAGTGGAGATCCACCATAATATGGAACAGTGTTCGGTAGTGTATTACCCAATTTTTGCCTACAATTCAGTGGCAACGAATCGAAATATATTAATTTTTTTAGTAACTTATTGTCGACCACAAATTTAATGTAAGCTATTTTGACCTTACTCCCATTGAAGGAACAAAAACAAGGTGATGCCCTTAAAATAGATGACACATCATCCAATGTGATGGTCATCTCACCAAAAGGCATGTGAAAGATGTTCGTTTCGGGATGCCATCTCTCAACGAAGGTAGATACAACAATCTTATCTGCATTCCAATAAGAATACCTAATAAGTTGCTCTAATCCAAACCTCTAAATGTAAGCACACATGCAGCTGTGCGAGACTAGTGCTTCTATCAAGTGTGAAGCAAATCGGTTCACTCCTCCTTGTCTGAAAAGATTCAGGAAAAATCGGGTAAGTTCGCTCTACACTGTCCCTTAGATTGGGAAGGACATAGGCTCCCGCTAAATAAAATTTTGAAAGTATCGTGGTTCGTTCTTCCAAAAGGAGGTGGGGTGAGAAGCCCGTCCATCTTTTCTACTTGATTATCTTTTGGGTTAATATCGCAATAATGGGACTTCTTGTCACTGCCTCAATTAAGGTATTAGTGTTTGTTCTATTAGACAACAAAGATCACATTTTTTTCACTTTGTTCGTGGTCGGAATCTAATTTCCTGGAGCGCTAAGAAGCAGCCCCTTACTCTAACAAGTAAGCAAGTAAACTACCTTTTGGAAGAAAATATGATGTGAGGACCCAAATATACCATTATTTGGATTAGCCCACCAATTTCACTAACGAATGGTAAATGTCTTCGACATGCACCTAAGGTGCTCACATTCCTAATAAAAAACCATATTAAGTACAAACTCAATAACAAATTCGGTAAATGATCACTGAAACAAGAAACGAATTCAAGGAAACAAAAAACGAATTCAGTAGACTACCACTGAAAAATGGAAACATATTCGGTGGACTACTACTGAAAACATAAACACATTTGGTAGATAGCCACTGAAAAACGAAAACAAATTCGGTGGACTACCACTGAATAAGGTAACGATTTTAGTGGGGTTTACACAGGTAAGTTAAGGAATGGGGTTCATGAGGGTAATCTAGGAAGAAACATGAGGTGTAGTGAGTAATTTTAAATTTACTGAAATTCAGTGGGGTGTATGGAGAATATAAAGAGCAAATTTTGGGGTGCCAATAAAATTACCCTATATAAAATTGGGAAGATTAATCCAATTTGATGTTAAAATTCTTCCCTGAACCATAAATCTTATATGTCATAAGTATTATTATGATAGTAATCACTACAATAAACTAAAGCAAAAGAGGGGTTCCTTATGTTTGCTATTTGGAATTGCTAATGTGTGATGGAGATATTGAAGGTGTGTCGCCTGGTGATCCTCTCGTTTGTGTTAACATAATTTGAATTGGGGAAGGATATGATAGTGAAACTAAATATGTTCCAACGAATAAATCTTTAATTTCCTCAAATACCTTATTTTAAAGCTTGGTTTGCACAGCAGCACCACACAAAAACTTTCTAATAAGCATGTAATAAGTTTGATGTGCATGGCAGGACGACACAATTTTTGTTCTTGTACATTTATGGTCTGCTATCACAATAGTAACAGTATACACTTACAACATAAAATTCATGCTAAAAGAAATGAAATTTGTGACCCTAACAAATTAGTTGGTTTTCACAGAACCAGCATAAAAATTTCATGCGTGGTTCTCTGCCGCAGGAGCTCACGAGCCTTTCCAACAGGGCAGGCTAGCCTCTCTCTGCTGAGTAGAAGACTACACGGTACACGCGTGCAAGAAATTTTTTCTATCACCATATGGCCCATCTCATTTTTTCATTGTAAATATTGATCAAGGCTTTTTTATATTATTATTACTTTTATATATTTATCAGGCATGTATCGAAAGAAATATTTTTCAAAAAATTACACAAACTCATAAGATATAACGCAGTTAACCGGTAAGAGAGAGAGAGAGAGAGTATGGAAGGAAAAAAAAAAAAACTAATATACACAATTATTACCCCATGAGGTATAATGTTATAAATATACATTTTTTTTCTCGTTCCAATAAATTACCATATTTAATTGAAGAATGAAAATGAAAAAACTATAAACGTAAAATGTTACTACTCAATGAAGGCTTGGAACGACTCAAATTATGAGCCTTCCTATGAATCTAAATCACATATGTATGTGTCCTCTTTTAAAAAAGAAGAAGAAAGTTTGAATTCTTGAAAAAAAAGAAGAAAGTTTGAATTCTTGAAAAAAAAGAAGAAAGTTTTAACTAAAAAAAAAAAAAAAGCAATATGCAATAAGAAAAACAGGAAACAAAATCTTTTAATTATTTGGTTCTTTCCCGATTTCTTCTTAACTTGGAGAGCACGAAACGATTTAGGGGTTTCCTTGGCGAGAAAGGATAACTGACTCAAGAATTGTATATATATAGAGGGTCAAACCTTCTTCTCCATTGCGCTGATCATAGCATCCATCAGAAACCCTTAAGTCTCTCTCTCTCTCTCTCTCTCTCTGATCAATCAGAAACCCTAGGAAACACTCTGTTCTAACTTCTAATCATGGCCAAGTTCGCCAACTCTTTCGACCTGCTGGGCGAGACCGAAGACATCGATGTCAAGGAACTCATCAGCGCGGTTGATGAGAGGGCCGAGTTTTTGGAGGTGAAGAAGAAGGCGATAGAGTCGGCGAAGAAGAAGGCGATGGAGGAGGAGAAGAGGAAGAAGGAGGCGATAGAGGCGGCGGAGAAGAGGAAGAAGGAGGCGGAGAAGAGGAAGGAGGAGGAGAAGAGGGAGCGGCTGAGGCTGAGTATTCAAAAACATTTATTACTCGGAGGACAAAAGAATAATAATGGGTTTTACAGAAGAGGCCAGAACAGCCAAAGGGATTTCAATTCCCAGAATTTTCGTGCTGCGCCGAAATCTGCTGATGATACTAGATCTGTCTCCAGTGCTGCTAGCATTGTATTGTCAGAGATATCTTTTGGGAGCTTTTGCAAAGCGGATTTTGAAGAGTTGATGAAGAAGAAGAAGAAGGAGACTGAAGTTGTTGTGGAGGATGGAAAGAAAAAGTCAAATATCAATGGAAGTCTGAGGAGAAAACTGAAGAAGAAGAGGAACGAGGAGAAAAGCCACAGCGAGAATGCAGCAGCTGCTGGTGATACTACTGGTGCTGCTGTGACTGCTCCTGTTCAGAACAAGCCTACTCTTTCATACACTTTGAAAGAATATGAGAAGATGAATATGAAGAAGAGTGAGAATCAAGAAACCGCTGTCGAACAGCCGCCTCAGCCTGCACAACGGCATCCCGAGCAGCCTCAAGACCACCATCCTGCACAATGGCAGACCAAGCAGTCTGCACAACAGAAGGCCAAGCAGTCTGCACAACGGCAAACCAAGCAGCCTCAATACCGCCATCCCCCACAGCCTGCACAACAGCAACCCCAGCAGCCTCAATACCGCCATCCGGCACAACGGCAGACCAAGCAGTCTGCACAACGGCAGCCCAAGCAGCCTCAAAACCGCCATCCACCGCAGCCTGCACAACAGCAGCCCAATCAGTCTGCACAACGGCAGCCCAATCAGTCTGCACAACGGCAGCCCAACCAGCCTGCACAACGGCAGCCCAACCAGCCTGCACAACAGCAGCCCAATCAGCCTGCACAACAACAGCAGCCCAACCAGCCTGCACAACAGCAGCCCAATCAGTCTGCACAACAGCCGCCCAACCAGCCTGCACAACAGCAGCCCAATCAGCCTGCACAACAGCAGCAGCTTAATAACAGGAATGACGGCTCCTGGAATCCAGTGAAGGATCGTAGACGGCGGCGAGATTGGGTTAACTATAACTCTGATGGTAGGTTTGAAGAAAGTTGTTCTCGACAGGCCAGGGTTGCGAATAAGGAATTTTTGATAAATCCTGCTGAATTTCCAACCCTGAGCAGTAAATAATTGTATTTGTTTGGAGATAGATTTTGAACTTTTCCTAGTTGAGTTACTCTACAAGTAGCCATTGAGGCACTTTTTTGGATGGTGATGAAAACTGTTTTCACTTTAATAAAAAGTTTTTGCAGTATTGCTTTATTAATTTCCTTGGTGTTCAATGTGTTTAATTCCTTAGCCAAATAAAAAAAATTTAACAATCCAGCCACAGCCACAGCCACAGTATGTGAAAGTTTTGGGACAGAAACAATCTTAAACTCTTCTAAATCTTCGTATGCACATAGAAATCAAAGCAAAATAATGAGTGTTTCTCTGGGGTTAATTAAGAACAATCAACTTGTCTGTAAAGCATGGTCAACAAGATTAAGGAACGCCATTTCTTGTTGCTGCAGCCTGGTAGAGAAGACGAACTTGTGATGGTACGTTGTAAGGCAATTAGCCGGATGTTCATTTTGAGTTGAATCTTAGCTGAATTTCCAACCCTGTAACAATTTGATTATTTAGAAGAAATAGGTTTTGGTCTCATGCGCAAGACTAACTCATAAAAGTTCCACCTAGGGAAAAAATGCAGAGATACATAAAGGCAAGAGAAATTATTGTGCGATATTGGAATATGACCACGTGATATAACGAATAAGTGGTTTAATTAAAGTGTTCATTCTCCCTTCCAAATTAGCACCACTATAACTGTAGTCTTCGTTTTCAACTTTTCGTAAAATATGATATTTCACTCATTACTAATCATTTTCAACCTATCATCATTTGATATTTAGTAAATTTAGGTTTTGCCCATAAAAAAACTTTCACTTTTGAAAAAAGCCAAAGTTTTTTCAAAAAAGACAAAGTGGTTTTTTCCAAAGTCTCCCTTGATATTTCTAGTGGTCAAGCTGACATTATCACTTTCTTCTCTAGACTTCTGGTGCTTCTAGAACATTGTAGAGATTGCTCCTTAAAATGGGCTGAGCTGGGCTGTTTATCTTGGGCTTGGTTAAGTATTGATGGGCTGGGTTGATATTTTAAGAGATAAAATATAAAATAATTGTTGACTAAAGTTTTTGAGTGATATACAAACCACCTTGATCCAGAGTCTAATGCGATGTTTATCATCTTTGACTAATATTGCCCTCAAATCCACCAACTACGCCATCCTTTTAATTCAACGTACATTAATTAAATTATATACAAAGCACCTTGATCATCACCGCTGGCCTTTGAACATACCTCTCTCAGCTCTCTCTGAGACTTGAGGACCTGTACGGAGATCATGGATTACATGATTGAAGTAAATCACCAGAGGATCAAAACCAACGGAATTTGGCTGCATGTAGCAGAAAAAGGAACAGGTCCTCTTGTTCTCTTGCTTCATGGCTTCCCAGAACTCTGGTATGCTTGGCGCCACCAGATCAACCACTTGGCCGAGAATGGCTACCATGTGGTGGCGCCTGACTTGAGAGGCTATGGTGACTCTGATTCTCCTCTCAACCCCAATTCCTACACCATTTTCCACATAGTTGGAGACCTCGTCGGCTTACTTGACCATTTTGGTCAACGGAAGGTGAGAAGCTTTTGTCCAACCCCAATTAAACAAGAAGTTTATAAAACTGTTCTGTTTATGAATTTAACATGTCATGATTTATGTTTCTGTGAGGTGTTTAAGGATTCTTTGACATTCTTATATGTTTTGTGGTTTGAGAAGGCATATGTTGTGGGGCATGATTGGGGAGCTGTTGCTGGGTGGCATTTGAGCTTGTTTAGGCCTGATAGAGTGATAGGGCTGGTAAATCTAACTGTTCCATACTTTCCAAGATCTCCAACAACTAAAACTACAGAAGCAATCAGAGAATTGTATGGAGATGGAACTCATGTCATTCAATTCCAGGTACCTCCTTAATTTCTCTCCACAATTCTTGGTTGCATATGTATATGTGTATGTGTGTGTCACTTTTAGTTATGGTTTCTTGGCTGGGAAGGAACCAGGAAGAGCAGAGAGAGCGTTTGCAAGGTATGACTACACGACGGTGATGAAGAAGTTCTTGCTGATAACCGACAACATGATAGCTCCTCCGGACATGGAATTTATTGATTTCCTGGACACAAAATCAGCATTGCCAGCGTGGCTAACTGAAGAAGATATCCGGGTCTTCGCTGAAAAATTTGAGGAATCTGGATTCACTGGTCCTTTGAACTACTATCGTGCAATGGACTTGTAAGTGTGTAGAAACTTTACTTTGTTCTTCCTTTCTGGAAAGATGCTCTTTCGAAGCTAGGCCTTAGGTACAACCATCATATGCAAAGATACTTATTCTGTTCCAGTTTTAATATACTTAATTAATCACAAGCTTTTATTCTGTTAACATATAAGATAAGGATAATAACCCCACTTCACTTTGATAACACATGAAATTGAATCCCAAGTCTCTTCCCCGCCTTCGGCCAGAATAAAATACAAGGTAAAGGAGAGAAAAGCCTTTTATTAAGGAAAATGCAGCCAGCTCACCTGTGCAGGCTTTGGCCAATACAACAGACCAACTCACCCATGTTGGTCTGCAGTACCTTTTGGTCCTTTTGTTTTGTTGACTGATACTAGTGATTGTGATAAACAGGAGTTGGGAGCTTCTTGCACCCTGGCAAGGATCGAAAATTACGGTACCTGTGAAGTTCATGATTGGTGACAAAGATTTCGGCTTTAAGTCACATGGAACAAGTGAATTTGTGCTAGGTGATGATTTCAGGAGCCTTGTCCCCAACCTTGAAGTGGTTGTTATAGGCGGCCACCATTTCATCGAGCAAGAGAACCCTCAAGAAGTCTCCAGCCAAATACTTTCCTTCCTGCGTGAACATCCTGTAGATCAATGAAATTGTTTAGTGTGCTTCTGAATAAATCCCAAATGGTTTGTGGGGTATATTGAACCAATATGGGGTTCAATTAAAACCATCCTTTTCTTTGTTCTGTATCAGGGTTGGATGATTTTCTGTGCTTTGTGTTTGTTCTTTCTTCTTCTTAAGGCATTTAGAAATTCTGTTTATAACCTAATGTAATGGCCTCTTTGACATGCCAAATTAACCACCACCTGGTTTGTGAAATAAGTTTTGGAAATTTTTAAAAATTTATCAGTGACATGAACATAACCAAAGATTTTGTTAATTGTAAGGTGGCTGCATTCAAACTTGTTGATTTGGGGAAGGGTATAGGCCTTGTTCCATAACGGACGCGAAAAACTTCATAGATTGACACAAAGCAAATGGTTTATATTTCTTGGCTGCAGTTCAATACAACCAAATCCTTCTGTTAATTTGTACTTACAATACTAAAAACTTCTGAAAGATAATTCTACACCTGCACAATTTTGTTTTTTTACAATTAGTTTACTCTATGACCAAACGCCGATGTCGCATTTCCACGATATAACACAAGATGGGTTGCAATAATAACATACAAAACCATATAAGCACGCAGCCATAAAACAATTTTATACACCAAAAAAGAAGAAGAAAATAAAAATAATGGTAGATGGTAGTTTCCAGGAAAATGATCAAGAGGAGACTGTCAAGCACTGATATTTAGTTTCCTGTGGAACCACGGGAATTGTCAACAAATACATGAAAACTAAGAAATTGGGAAGACCAATAAAAGTTAATTGAGACCATCCAGCAAATAAGAATAGCAATCAGGTCAAGAAAATTGTACCTTTCTGCACCATGATTAGCTTTGGAGAATTTGATACGTTACTCTCACCTTTGGTCTGCTTCAAAGTTCTCATCTTTGACCGTATGAAATTCAGAGAGTTGCCAAATCATTTTCCACATATTAATTACACATATATAATTTAGCTATAAAAGGCCAGTCCATTCACACCATTAAGCACGCCAGTTGGTTTTATTTTTATTTTATTTTCTGAGACTTGAAGAGAAGAGAATATGAATGAGGTGACTCACCAAAGGATCAAGACAAATGGGATATGGATGCACATAGCAGAGCAAGGGACAGGCCCTCTTGTGCTTCTCCTCCATGGCTTCCCAGAAATATGGTATTCGTGGCGCCACCAGATTGGTTACTTGGCTAAGCATGGCTACCATGTTGTTGCTCCTGATATGAGAGGCTATGGTGATACCGACTCTCCTCTGAGTCCTACCTCCTACTCTATTCAACACCTTGTTGGAGACCTTGTTGGCATTCTTGATCATTTTGGTGAACAAAAGGTTTTTTTTCTTTCTTTCCTGTTTTCTTCTTCTGTGTTTTATTTTATAGTGACTGTTTTGATTGTTTGTCTCTCTTATTTGAAAGGCATTTATAGTGGGACATGACTTTGGAGCCATTGCAGCTTGGCATCTGAGCCTGTTCAGGCCTGACAGAGTCAAGGCGCTGATTGCACTATCTGCTCCATACTTTGAAAGATCTTCAAGCACCAGGGATTCTGAATCTGTGAGGCGAATTTTCAGTGACGGGTGTTACGTTTATCAGTTTCAGGTTCTTTTTTAGTCAAGACATGAACATGTTCTTCAAGTTAGCAATTGTGTTATGTGTTTGTGTAATTGTATTTGTAATTTGCGTATGGTGGTAGGAACCAGGAAGAGCAGAAAAGTCGTTTGCAAGATATGATTATTTGACAGTGATGAAGAAATTCTTGCTGTACAACAAGACAGATTATTTGGTAGCTCCTCCTGGAATGGAGATCATTGATTATTTGGAGACACCAGCTGTGTTGCCACCATGGATTTCTGAGGAGGACCTCCAAGTCTATGCTGAAAAGTTTGAAGAATCTGGCTTCACTGGTGCCCTCAATTATTTTCGTACAATTGAGCAGTACGTATAGAGTCTGTAGACACACCAACTAACAACCCAAAATTCCCCCAATTTTATTTGGGTTTTGGCTCATAAAAAATGTAGAAATAGGATCATATCATATCATATCAACTTTAACAAATTGAAGAATTTATGGTTTACCTGCACAAATTTTTGTACGCGGTTTGATTTGGTGGTGGGGTGGGTTGTTAGCTAGCTTAATTGATTTGATTTGGTGGTGGGGTGGGTTGTTAGCTAGCTTAATTGATCAACCGCAAAGAATATTCAAATGGCTTTTGAATTTTAAGAAAATCCCAATTTGATTTGTCTTGTTTTCAGTAACTTTATTGATGTAAGTTGGCTAATCTTTTACATCTGTTAATTTTGAAAATGGGAAACAGGTACTGGGAGCTCATGGGACCATGGCAAGGATCAAAGATAAGTGTTCCAGCAAAGTTGATTGTAGGTGACAAAGACATTGGCTTTGAAATTCTGGGCACAAGGGAATATGTGAAAGGAAGTGTTCTCAAGAGTCTTGTGCCAGACCTGGAAGTCGTGATTTTAGATGGCCACCATTTTATCCACCAAGAGAAGGCTCAAGAAGTCTCAGACGAAATTCTTTCCTTCCTGCGCAAATTTTCGACATAATAAGACTTTCCTCCACTTTGAATGAGTTTTGTATTTCCTTTTTTTCACAACTTAGTGCTTTATTGAATATACCTTTCAACACATTTTATTACCACATTTCCAACCTCAAATAATGTTGTTGTAGCTAGAACGAGTGCTCAAAATTGAGGATCAAAAGAAGACCTTACTCATTCGTTCTAGCAAATTTTAGAAATTTCAGTACATTTTCGTATACAATAAATGTTATTGAAGCAGCAGGAACATTTTTCAGAAGATTTGGGGTGATTCCCTTGTAGAAACCTCTAACGCCCTCAAACCTACAGCCCCAACAAAGAAGGAAAGGTTAGCATCCTAAGACAAGAAAGAAAAAGAAAAATCGAAGGGGATATATATCATGGAAGGAAAGGCCATCTAGCTACCTGATCTCTTGTAACATTCATTACCAATCGAATCAGATAGAGATTTGCATAAAGAAATTATTTCCAGATATTTGCATCATATGAAAGCTAAATTTCATACTTACCGTACAGTTTCCCTTATCACATGCCAGCTATCCATATATCTTGGAATTCCTTCACTGCTAGGTCGTTGCTGACAAAATGAGAAAAATCTCATTAATAAGGAATACGAGCAAAATCCATAAAACATGTAGAAGCACAAACGGCAACTTCAAAAGTTATGCTGAAGGGTTTTAGTAATAAAAGCTCGGACTGTTTCAGACTGGGGAAACTTCTATATATTGAGACCATATATAGAGAAAACATTATGGATATACCTGCAATCGAGATCGCATCACCTGAAAAATGAAAAGAAAGAAAAAAGTCATCACAACTACATAAGTAGTAATCTACAAATGAAATGAACATCTAGAAGAATTTTACATCAATGCCAAAAATATATATTTATGCATGCCTGGAATGGATAAGATAGAAGAATGGCAGCAACTTTAGATGATGCCCCCAAAGCTGCATAGTCAACTGAATTCTGTGCAAAAAACAATAGCCAATAAGACCTCGTAACCAGGCTGGTTAATTTGCCTAATGCGCTCAATCCAAGACCTGATTTGCACACCCTTAAACTTGAACAGATGGAACCAAAGAGCAACAAACGTAGATTACCATACAACAAAAGATGATCTACATTATAGTAGCTGTGTAAACACCTAGACTTCTCTCAGATGCATCTTCATGAATTTGATATCCTCCCATTAGTAAATTCAATAAAGCGAAGGTTTCCCATATTCTTCAGGTAAAATAAAGTGGACAAAAAAACTAAATGACAGTTCCCCCATGAAAGTAAGTGTAGAAGAAAAGAAATTAAAATGACAGTGAATTGATAAGATAGATTCCCATTAGTAAAATATATAGTATATGCGCTTCTATAATAATCCTACACCTCACCACTAGGTAGAGTTAACATGCTGTGTTATTAACCCCATATATGTAGTAGATGATCAGGCACAAGGAATGTATGTGTTTTCCTCAATCATGAACAAAAAACAGGCATAATGAGCAGAAGAGACGTACTATAATCTGATTCATGTTATTGCCAAACATCTACAAGCCCATACGTACATATACAAAAATTTGTACACCAATTACCAAATCACATTTCCGCATCAACCTGGGATTCTTAATTTGGTGCAGTAAATACTAGACAATTGACTAGAGAATAAATTTACCAACTACCAAAAGGGACCTCTGTATTGAACTATATGTGAAATGGGAATGTAAAGTAACAATTCCAGAACAAGTAGATCTATGGATTAAAATAGGTCCATTACTACAGAACATTAGCTGCATGAACAGAGAAATACCAACACTGAATCAGCACTTCCAGAATGCCTTCTGCTTTTTTTAGACTTGAAGTCAACAACTACTTTACGGAGTTCTTCATATGCTGTGAATTGAATAGCACCATGAGATACCTGCTGAAACAACACGAAGATCTGTAAGCTGCAAAGTTGTGAAGCATGAAAGACTAAACAGATTTTTGGCATGAGTGATACATGTGTATGCTATAATGCACTTATAATCTTCAAATGCAATTAAGTGTAGAAGTACACAATAATCTCCAGAAGCGTTTCCATCTCGCCACTCAGCAGTGTATATCATCAGATATGTAAGACACCTTATTTTCCCACTACAATTTTTTCGCAATTTTCTTCAGTTTCCTTTTACATGGATTAACTCTAAGTGTCCAAAATCTTTGAATAACATCACAAATCATGAACATGGTATTCTTTTAGTGATGGTTAGAAGCTGTACACAGAGGCTCTTAAGTGTCCATGGGAAGAAAACACAGTAAACCCCAAATCCTCTGTACAACTCTTATAAATGATTAAGGAAAACCAAACATTTTTGTTGTTAGTTGCGGATAAAGTGATACCCATATTGATTGTTTCATATATTAAGAGAGAGAGAGAGAGAGAGAGAGAGAGTCATTATTTTCTAATTTTTAAATATTATACTGTACATCTGTGCGAGAAAACAAAGACAGACCACCATAGAAAAAGCTCATAGACAACAACATACCAGAAAAAGACTGGGAAGAAGACCTTTATAAAGCGCAGCCCAACCTTCCTCTCTCACTATAGTTCTTAAGGCATCTGAAATATGATTAAAAATAAAAAGAAAAAACAAGTTATGAACATAAGGACATAGAAGAAAAATTCTCTGAAATAGACACGTCAATGGTGATTGAGCAAATGCATTTAAGTGAGAGCTTTTGCAAACTCCCTGGAACCAGGAAGTTTTCTAGTTTGGTATTTGCAACGGTGGTGAAGTTTGGGGTTGACTGAACATGTATGCTTGATATCTTTATTGGCTTTCTGATAAAAAGATATAATTAAAGCAAAGCAAACTTCATGACAATTATAATCCTGTCCTATCTTCTATGAACTACTTGATAGCCAAGCAAACCAACCTTATAAAAGAGTCAAATTCTGGAAGTCTACATCAGTGGTAGTTTATCTTCACCACAAACTAAATAAATAAACAAATAAGTAATATTTAGCATGAAAGAAACCAATTGCAGGCATCACTATCAAGTTTAAGTAAGATATGGAGCAGACCATAAAACCCAGAATATGGTTGAGTTTGATGAAGAGGAGTCTGAAGCTGCAATCTTGTTTTTACAAGCCAAATAGGATTTGTGCACAAAGAAACCTGACAAAATCACAAGTTTGCTATCATCTATAGGTAACCATGTGCTAAAATCCTGCCTACCTTCTAAAAATATTAGAAGGGAACAGAAAATGGAGTTATATTCCTCTAAACACTTGTAAATCATTGCACCAAGCCAAATGACAAAAATGACCACCTTCGGAACAATGTTTTTATTCAGGAAGGTGCTAAACTCCAACTGGGAGTCTGGTATATTCAAGGATTCTTTTAACTAACCAGATATTTTCGTTAAAAGTTTCAACAAGTGTCTTCATTTCAAAGCACAAAAAATTGGATACCTAAGGATGCAGAGTGCGGGAATCATGTGTGTGCCATATGCAAATAAAAACAACCACCAGGATCAGATAACAGTTTCAGAAGAAAAAAAAAATTCCATTAATGTCTTTTCAATCAACGTTTGCAGAATACTCACCAAAGCACCAGCTTCTGCTGCAGAAGCGAGATGAAGACCAGGGCTCAGCTGCTCATCCCTGTTTTTAGAATACCTTTGTTTCGCTCTTCCATAGCTACATAATACAGAGATTTTGTTTAATTCGTAACATCTTTCAGCAAACAAGAACGAAAAAACAAAAAACACAAAAATCCAAATGAAAAAAAACCCAATTACAACTGCATTGCGAAGATAGAATCCATTGGTATGCGTGGCAGGAACATTCATCTAGTAAAAAAATTCAATTTACACTGGAGCTGAAGGCATATATTCTAAAAGCCCATACATTGTTACTTACAAGAAGAAATATAAGCCCCATGAAACAGTGGAACCAAGAACAGCAGGAGAAAAGCCTGCATAGAGTCCTCCCAAGCCCTGCAAGACAAAGCAATGTGAACCAAATCATCATCAACAACAAAAACCCTAAGGTGGGTTTTGACAAGGTGAACCGAGGATATATGTATATACCTCCAATCGAGCAATGGTGAAAATGGCGTGAGCCGTGTTCTTGTAAGTTGGAAGATTGGAGACTCGACCATCGTGGACTTGAAATCTCGTACGGACAACGTCTAGAGGATGCATCGCCGCGACAGTGGCGAACCCGGCGATGGCGCCGGCGGTGGCAGTTTCCCACTGCCACTGCGACGCCGACGACATTTGAATTTCACGGCAGATTCAAAAGCTTGGTACTTCCGACTACAGCGGCAGCCGGCAGGTCTTAAACCACCACTGTTGCCTTGTGCTCTGCAGCTTGGGTTCTGAAAGCAGCAGGCTTTTCTCGCCAATCGCTTACAGGTACAAGACCTGGCGGTTTCGATTTGAAATCCTAAAACGACGGCGTTATATAACGAACGACTACCGAATAACGAGGTGGGCTTTGCCTCTGAGTCTTGTCTTGAGTGCTGTCAGATGCGAAAGACGGCGTAGTTTCAAGTGGAAGGTTGGATACGGTGTCGTTTTGGAAGTGTTTTGACTCGGTGTTTACTCTACTGTTTTTTTTTTTTTTTTTTTTTTTTTTTTTTTTTTTTAAAAATTTTAATTTTTGTGATAAAAGGTTGTTAATACATGTTGGTTGGTTATAACAGATTTTAGTCCAGACACCAAGTAATGAGGGTTCCAATTCCATTGCCAAAGCTAAATGAAATTGGGTTCCATTTTTCTGGAAGGATATATGATATATCTATAAAACCCAAGTGGAGAAATAGAAAGCACCTCCCATTTCCCTTTTTCTTCAACAAAATCTCCATAGACTTTCTCTTGTGAGAAAGATTGTGAAACAAGGAACCATAAAAATGGCTTCTAATGATCATGATGATGAAGACATGGCTAAAGCTCTTGCTTACATAGAGCACATGCTTTTGGATTATGATGATGAGTTGGAAGAAGATGTGCATGCAGAAGAAAATGAGCAACTAGCAGTGAAAATCCAAGAATTTGAAGCATTCTTACTAGGCACAGATGCCATTGCTGCAGAACAACCACAACCAGAACAAGGTTCCTTCTTCTATGGAAACCATGCTGTCCCGCGAGTCCCGAGCCTTCAAGAACCTGCTGCCCTACATGCCCAAGAAGTCATTGCAGCACAACAAGGCATGCCTCTACAACAACAGGAACTAGGACTGGATTGGTTCTGTGGAAACTATGTACCTCCTCGTCACTTCATTCCATTTCACGAACTTTGTTCTCCTCATCACCTAGGTTCATACTATGGAATTCACAACTTTGTCCCTCATCATCATCTTCCTACCATTCCCAAGCTTCCAACCCTCAATTCAATTTCAAGAACCTGCAGCCTCACATGCCCTGCAAGCCCAAGAAGCCATGCAGCACAAGGCATGCCTCAACTACCACAACAACTAGAACTTGGATCTTTCCATGGAATTGGAACCTATGTGCCTCATTATTTCCCAGCAATCCCTAGTCTCCAACGCTCAATTCAATTTCAAGAACAACCAGAACTAGAACTGGGTTCATTCGATGGAACTGGCAACTATGTCCCTCCTGCTCTCCCACCAGTCCCAAGCCTCCGAAACTTGATTCAAATATGCAGCAACCGTTTTCAGAAGTTCTTGTCAAACTATGATGTGACAACACAAGCATTAAAGCTGATGAAATGTGACGTAGAAAGGCATGTCTGGCCATTGTTGAATGGCGATGAAGATCTTATACAAGGCATCTGGCTCAAAATGTATGACATTGCTGGTAATGAGTACAGTGTGCAGTTCAAGACCGCAGGAGTTCAAAAAATTCATATGCTTACTGCTCCAGATTGACAATATTTTGTTCGACGCCATCGCCTGGTACGGTACAAAGATGTTACCCTGGCGGAGTTGTGCTTAGGCCTGCAAGGGCCTTGGCCCTCCCAAAATTCTGAAATAGTATATATATTGCCTTTGCATTGTACAACTTAGGACAATATATATATATATATATATATATATATATTAAATTAATGCTTGTTCCCCTACAATAAAGAGAAAGAGGGATTTACATTTCCCCCTCCAACTTAAAGACTCTTTTCTTAGCAATATAGCAAAGTTACTCCTAGATTCTACCAACATAATTAATAAAAATTAAAAAAACAGCCAATCAAATCTTTCTTTCACAAGTATATTTAAGAAAATAGGAAATTAAAGATAATCGGTTATTTATTTATTTACAAGTTTGATACTGGGAAAGAAATCAACATTAAACCCTAATATATTGGCCCCTCCACACATAAAATCCTGGCTCCTCCACTGGGCGTTCAGGAATGCCCAAACTGGAAAGCTATGTTTTGTGAGCACTTCGGGAAGGCTGCCGTTTTTTTTAAAACCCTCAGACATTCTTCAAGACCAAGACAGAGTTGAGATATGGACTGCAGCATGAAAAGGTCTTCAAAGTCAATGACATTTCTCTAAGTTGGATCAAATTGTGATTTGAGGTGTATTGTATATACATATGGATCAAGTTCAAGATGTAAAAATGTTCCTGGCAGTTGGTATTCTTTTGGTTCGGAATGGATATGATAGAAGAGTAGCTACTTGATCTCTTATGACGTTCATTACCAATCGAATCAGATTTTAGATTATGCCCCAAAAGCTGCACAGTCGACTGAATTCTGTGCCAAAAGAAATAGACCATAAGACCTCGTAATCAGACTGGTTAATTTGCGTAATGAGTCTCAATCCAAGGCCTGATTAGCAGACTCTTAAACTTGAACAGAGGTTACCAAAAAGCAACAAGACGTAAATTACCATTCAACAAATGATGATCTACACTACAGTAGCTGTAAAAACACTTGGACTTCTCACAGATGAATATCTTCATGAATTTAATATGCTCAAGTAAGTAAATTTAATAAAGCAAGAATTCCAAATTCTCCAGGTGATGACATAAAGTGGACAAAGAAACTAAACGAATATTCCCCCGTGAAAACAAGTGCCGAAGACATGAAATAAAAACGTAGTGAATAGTGAATTGACAAGATAGCTTCCCATTTCTGAAATATGTTAGTATATATACACTGCTTCAATAATCCTACAACACACTACTAGGTAGAGTTGAAATGCTGTGTTATTAAACCCACATATGGAGCAGAACCGCAGATGAACAAGCACAAGGAATGTGTGGATGCTGAGTTCATAAACAATAACATACCTGAAAAAGACTGGAGAGAACATCTTTATAAAGCGCAGCCCACTCTCCCTCTCTCATTATGGTTCTTAAGGCATCTGAAATATAATTTTGAAAAGACAGAAAAAAAGTTATGAACATAAGCACATAGAAGAAAAATTCTCTAAATTTAAAACAGACATGTCACAGACAGGTGAGTGAGCACGTGCATTGAAGTGATAGTTATTGCAAATTCCCTTGAAACAGGAAGCTTTCTGGTTTTGTATTTGTAATGTTGGTGAAGCTCTGGGTTGAGTGGACATACAGCATTCCCCTATGCTAGATATATCATAATTTGGCTCATTTTTTGATCAGAAGTTATCAAATTAAAGCAAAGCAAAGCAAACTTGATGACAATTATAATCCGGTCCTGTCCTGTCCTGTCCTGTCTTCTATGAACTACTTGATAGCCAAATTAAAAAATGACCACCTTTGCAAAATGTTCTTGTAGCACCAACTTCAGGAAAATGGTTAGGTCCGGAAACGGTGTCGTTTGTAAGTGTTTTGACTCTTCATATCTAGTTTAGTGGATGGGATTTTACGGTGTTACTGTTTACTCTACTTTATTTTATTTATTTTTGCATCAAAACCAATTTGTTAGTTAGTTAGTTATAGCAGGTTTTAGTCCAGACACCAAGTAAGGAGGTTGTTCCAATTGCATTGCCAAAGCTAAATGAATTTGGGTTCAATTATTCTGGAAAGATATCTATAAAACCCAGGTGGAGAAGCAAAAAGCACTTCCCGTTTCACATTTCCCATTTCCCATTTCTTCAAAAAAATCTCCCAAGAAGACTTCCTCTTGTGAGAAAGATCATGAAACAAGAAACCATAAAAGTGGCTTCAGGAAACAGCTCCAGGCCAGGCATGGCTAATGATCATGATGATGAACACATGGCTAAAGCTCTTTCTTACATAGAGCACGTGCTTTTGGATTCTGATGATGAGTTGGAAGAAGATGGGCATGCAGAAGAAAATGAGCAACTAGCATTGAAAATCCAAGAATTTGAAGCATTCTTACTAGGCACAGAAGCCATTGCTGCAACACAAGAAGAGCAAGAACAACCACAACCAGAACAAGGTTCCTACTTGTATGGAAACTATGCTGTCCCGCTAGTCCCGAGCCTTCAAGAACCTGCTGCCCTGCATGCCCAAGAAGCCATTGCAGCACAAGGCATGCCTATACTACTACAGGAACTAGGACTAGGTTGGTTCTGTGGAAACTATGTGCCTCCTCATCACTTCATTCCATTTCAAGAACCTTGTTCTCCACATGTCCTGCAAGCCCAAGAAGCCATTGCGCTATGTTCATACTATGGAATTCACAACTCTGTCCCTCATCGTTATATCCTACCATTCCCAAGCTTCCAACCCTCAATTCAATTTCAAGAACCTGCAGCCACATATGCCCTGCAAGCCCAAGAAGCCATTTTTGCAGCACAAGGCATGCCTCAACTACCACAACAACTAGAACTAGGATCTTTCCATGGAATTGGAATGCCTCGTGATTTCCCACCAATCCCGAGTGTCCAACGCTCAATTCAATTTCAAGAACATGCAGCTCCACGAGCCCAACAAGCCATTGCAACACAAGAACAGCTAAAACTAGAATTAGGTTCATACAATGGATTTCACAAGTATGTCCCTCCTGATCTCCCACCAGTCCCAAGCATCCAACACTTGATTCAAATATGCAGCAAGCCTTTTGAGAGACACTTGACAAAATCTGATGCGATGTTCTCATTAGAGGTGAAGAAATGTGACGCAGAAGAACACGTCTTCCCATTGTTGAATGGTAATGAAGATCCTACACAAGGCATCTGGGTCACAACGTATGACATTGCTGATAATGAGCACAGTATGCTGTTCATGGCCACAAAAATTCGCAAATATCATAAGCTTTATTGGCGATATTTTGTTCGACATCATGGCCTAAAGTTCAAAGATGTTGTTACCCTGTGGGCGTTCGGGAATGCCCAAACTGAAAAGCCTTGTTCTGTGATCACTTCGAGAAGGTTGCCAGAATGCAGACATTGTTCAAGAACAGGGCAAAGTTGAGCTCACTGCAGCATGAAAAGGTCTACAAAGTCGATGGCATTTCTCTAGGTTGGATCAGGTTATAATTTGCGGTGTAGACATGGATCAAGGTCAAGTTGTAAAAATGTTCTTGGCAGTTGGCATATCTTTGGTTTGGAGAAACATGCAAAGTACATATCATAAACTTCAACTCTGTGAACCTATTATCAAAATGCTAGGTGTACAACTGTTGGTTTGTAAAAGTAATGAAGTAACTGAAAGGATTGATTGTTTTTTATAATAAAAAAAATGAAACAAAGCTTCCGCAAAGACATTATTCTAACTCAAAGAAAGATAAGCAAAGCAGTTCTACTAAAGATTGCTTTGAATCATGAAGATCTCCAGTAGGCTTCTATGAGACTATGTCAATTGCACATCCAGTGTGATGAACCACTAATTTGCTACTCTACATTTTTTAACAATTTTCCACCTGAACGTTGAACTTCTACATCCCTCTCTCCCCCTGGAAAGTCACCAAAAAATATAAACCATCAGATATTCAAGTTGCATAACTGCATTGAACAAGAAAGAAAATGTGGTAACGGTGCAATGCTAACAAGTGCTATCAAAGGTGATTGCCTAAAAACATTGACAAATGATGAGTCTACTTAGGTGATACTCAAGGTTAACCGCAAAACTGATGCATATACAACCACGCACACATTTATGTGTGCTGCAGCAGGACAATCAATATCATTCTACACTAAAATAGAAATATTGCACATTTGTGCCCATTAGTCATTTAATAGGCCACTGCCAATGATGTACCTCACAAACCACCAACTCATATTAGTTTGCAAGTTAAAACACAGATTTTCTTTCTGATTCTTCCCTGACATCCTCCAGGTCATCCCCAACAATGTCAGGCTATAAAGCCCCAAATAGTGCCTAGATTAGCAGCCCCGAACACAGGACATGACTCTAAACTCATAGTGCCTATATAGGAGCCCGGAAGTTTCAGTGACCTTTACATATGAGCAACAAAATGCCTAAGACTAGCTCGGAGTTTTCATTAATGTGCTTTGTGCCCCATTCCCAACATCTTGGTTAATCATATTGACCAAAACAGGGATTTCTAAACCAGATTACTAGAAAACTTTCTGAGTTAACAAACCCCAAAAAACAATGAGAGCTACCTCCTGTTGCCAAACTCATTCACTAAGCTATACACACTACAACCCACACCACAGATTCAAATTCACAAAATGTATAAGCAAAAAATTGCCCAAATTACCTCACTCCATAGAAACTTTGGCACCAACTTCCTTCATCTTCGCGACAATCGAATCCGCCTCCTCCTTCGTAACCCCCTTCTTCAACAGCGTAGGCGCCTTCTCCACCAAGTCCTTGGCCTCCTTCAGCCCCAAACTCGTAAACGTCCTCACCTCCTTAATCACTTTGATCTTCGCTGCAGCATCAAAAGAATCGAGCTTTACATCAAAAGCCGTCTTCTCCACCTTCTCCTCGCCTTTAGCCGCCGCCGGACCACCTTTGCCGGCGCCTTTCAAGCCGCCAAATCCCATCCCCAGCATCATCATCGCCATCACCGGCATCTCCTTTATGCCCAATTTCTCCCTCAGAACCTCCGTGAGGTCCGAGACTTCGAGCAAAGTCAGGCCCGAGATCTCATCCGCGATCGCCGATACCGTCTCGGACGGAGGTGGCCGTTGCTCCGGTGCAGCGGTGGTGTAATTGCACACGAAATGAGAACTAATCTGGGGCTTTGATTGGAGAGAGGATAGAGGAGGGCTTTGTGGGTTTAGGGTTTTGTGAATACGAGAAAAATGTGGGGAAATGAACCGTAAATATCTCATTTTTCTGGGGTTGGGGGTGTGATTTCAGGCAATTGGGGATGTTATCTGAGCATTGTGGTCCTTATTAGGTTAGCATAAGCTTGGTGCTTTCATGGCTTCTGAAGCTTAGAAGAGAGTGACTGGTATGGCGCGGGTGTGAGTGACCGCTTGCAGGCATAAACTCTATACGGGGGACGAAGGCTTAAGTTGCCCTCCACCAAGGTATGTGAACTTCGGACAAAAATTGATGATGGGCCCAAATCCATTTATTGGGCCTTGAACCGCGCTTGGCCCAAAGTTTTTTGGGAAATTCTATTTACAACGCACCCAACAAGTTTATCAGAATACCCATTGCCTAATTTTTAAGATTATAGCATGTTTCACATATTAGATTACATGGTTATTAAGAAAATTTGGAAAACTAAACTTTTTAGTAGCACAGTAAAGATTTTTTAGTTTCTTTCTCTATTTATTCAAAGATTTAGAGATACAGTCACTTGAAGTTCTGCTCGAGCTTTGTCGAAAACCCTCAAACCAGGCTCAAACTCCTTTACACAACGTGTCATACGCACTTATTGGTTTTTCTACCATGCATTATTGGAGCAAATCAAGTCATTTAGTCTTATGGTCTATATGCAATAGAGAAGATTACTTTATGTTTAAAGAAAGCAACACCTTCCTATTATTACTGCTACCCTATAGTCCTTGCCTTAAAAGAAGCAGCACAAACAACACTTTACATAGCTAAGTAATGTTTTAACGTTACCACCAATAATGGAGCATCTTAAGGGTGAAGGGAAACTTGTTGACAAGGATCTGTCTTTTGTCTTCCGGCCATGCTTCCGAGAACTTCACTTTTTTCTCCATTATTATTTTAATTCTTTGGATGGGAACGTGAAATTTTTTTATGATTATAGGATCACTGATGGAATGTTAGATAAAAACTTGAAAGTTTCTCCAATGGACGCCTTGAGGAATCTGTGCAAAAAGCAACTTCTCTCCTATCTTTTGACAGACTGCATTATCATTATCAAAGGTAGGCCTCATGTCTCTCAATTCTTAGTCCCAACTCCAAAGCCTCGTTAGGTACAATAAAATGACGTACGTAGAAAGATGATAAGAGACGTACGATAGAGGAGCAGTTTGACATGCCTAATAAGTTCAGAAACAGTAAAATTTAACTTTTGTAAGTTTAGGCTCCGAGCTCTAATTTGAGTCCATAATTCATTGTTGTTTCGAAAAAAACATTAAGATGAGTCAAAATAACGTGACAATTTGACATCTTCTTTGAAGATTCTCTTAGTAATTTAGGTGTTTGAGATAATACTAAAAGTAACTTTAGCTTTGTGAATAGCAAGCTTTGTGGTTTCTCTCATTATTGCATTGCGTTACAAAAAATAAAAAATAAACGAAAGTGTAGATTGTTGATGTTAACTAAAATCGAAGCATTTAAAGATTATTGAAGATGAAAAATAGTACAAGTTCCATGAAAACACAACAAGCACTAATCTTGCATCATTGGATGTCTACAATATAATGGCCACATCAAGCTTTACAATCAGAATTTATTTTGGGAAAGAGAGAAAAAAAAATAACTTGGAAAAGCAGAAAAACACACACTACATATGATATGAACTTTTATGGCCCTGAAATCATGCATTCTGATTGATTGAGTTGATCTTCCTGCATCTCTTTCTGATCTCTCCCCTTGACCCTGTAAGTGGGGAAATATTTCCCATCTTCACCATGGACTTGGCAAACTGCTCAAAGAAAAGCTCACTGTTCTCAGCATACTGTTGAACCAATTGCTTTGTCACTTGACTCTTCGTGATAAGAATTTCATCTGAGTTCAGGAGGCCCTTGGAAGCCAACAAGTTCTTGAAGTAGCTGTTGTCAAACTTTGTTGGGCTGACAAAGTCCAAGAAAAACAGGGTTTGGTCTCCACCAGATCTTGGGCACCTGGTTCTCAACTGTGCAGCATATGATTGGTCAAGGGTGAAGTCAGCTAAGCCATTGCCTGACTGGTTGTAAAGCCTCTGCCTGAATGAGGTGCATCTGGCATTTCCAATGGTGTGGCTTCCTGCATATCAATGGAAATAAAAAAAACTGATTGAGAAACACAAAGCTCAGGGCATGTTAGCTTTTTTGGTAATTTTTATTTTTAGTAAATAATGAAGAACTATGTTGTGTTTTTTTGGCAATGTTACCAGATAGTGCCACAAGATCAACAATGTTGAGCTTTTGCCTCTTGAACTTGGTGAGAACAGTTTGGAAGGTGTTGTTTGGAGCAGGGATGTTGTTGTTGGAGCCACTTAAACTTGCTCCTTTTGAATCTCTTCTGCCTAGTGGAACCTCCCAGTTTGGCCCCCCAGACTGCAATATGCAGCAACAATTTATAGTCAGCATATGTGAATTTAGGCTTGGGTTCTTACACCATGCAATTTACAAAGCTAAAAATGTAACACTTACTAGCACAGTAGAGTCTCTAGCAGCAAGAGCCAAAATGTCAGCACAGGACACTCTGTTGGGGCACTCTTTCTCTAATGCAGACTTGATTTCATCGATTACTTCGAACCCTCGAGCTGAATTCTGGTTTGGGACAGACCTCTTCTCGGTGATTATGTTCTTGCTGCTGTCCAACAGAATTGATGCATCACAACCCTGCAACATTCAAAATTAGCAACATGATTTTAAGTACCTCAGTCATAAGGTGTTAACATAACTTCTTTTTTTATTTATCAAATGAGATGCATTAGAATGATTTGATACAATATTTAACTAGAAGCAAATCGGCTGATTTTTGTAATCGGATACCTGTACAAAGCAGTCATGGAAATGCAGCCTAAGCAAAGAGGCAGCCATGCGAGCTTCTCTTGCAACAGCCTTGGCAACAACAGACTTTACAATCTCTGTTGCTCTAGGGCAAGAGTGGTCATAAAACTGTGGGTAGAGATACCCACCAAGAGTTTTATCACAGAAACAAAGTGGGACAAGGGCAAGAAGAGAAAGAGCCAGAAGGAAGCTCAAAGACTGAGCCATAATGTTTTTTTTTTTGGGTACCCCTTAGTTCAAGTCTAGTAAGACCACTAGAGAAGAAGAAGACTTGAAATTGTCAAATGAAAATAAAGCTCTCCCCAAGACTTGCTTTGATGAATGTTGGGATGGCTTAGGGAGTATTTATAGAGGAGACTTTGTACACAACTTTCAAGAGTGAGGTATAGAGAGGCTGGAGTTGGTAACTTACTTTCGGTAGCTACATCAATAGACAGGATCTGAAGAGAAGGTTGGAGTTGGTACAAAGCTTTCATTCTTTGCGGTGACTAATCATCATGTTAATACAAGATCTAAGCTCAATCAGCTCATTATAGAAGAACAAACCTTTTTGGCTTATAATCCAAGTATCCTTGACATAGAAAAAATTATCAGTACAGTGGGCCTTTAGATCATCAGTTAAGCAATTTACATTAATTGATTACAACAACATCCCACCTTCATTTAGATCTCGGTCTCAGAAAATTCCAATTAGAATAACGTGTTAGCAAGCATTTGGAAGGTCCATTAATGTAATTTTCCATGTATTGAAGATTAATAAGAAAATTTGAACTTTGGCTAGAGTTCTACATTAGGGTTGTTCTTCTAACACTCTTTTCTTAAGTTAAAACTAGCTCAAGTGGTTAAAAACATTTATCCTTGCACATACAATCCTAAGTTCGATTCTCCCCTCTCTTAATATCGCTTGTATAAAAAAACCTTGTGTAACTTTCAAAATGATTCCCAAATTTTGTTGGGTAATTCTTGTCAAATATGTTAAGCAAACATTTCACCGTCTCACGTGTTATTGGATCACAGCATTGCAGTTGACTACCGATTCCATGTGGAACAGAAGCAGGTCAACCTTTTGTTAATTGTTTTGCGACGACAATAAAAAGAGAGTAGGAGCAGACTCAACTACTATGTTTGACAGAGTATATAGTTACCCAAACTAAACTAGATGACTCAAAGCTTCTGACATTGTCAATGTCTGTAAAGGTATCTTAGAGCAAGCCACAAAATTAGGGTTGAACCCTTCATACTTGGGCACTTTTTCCCCTTTCCCCTAACGTTCACGTTGAATTTTAATGGACGTCTAGATGTTCATTCTATGGATTTTAATGATGCAAGCTCATGAGCCCCCACGTATCAACAACTGAGAGTTGTCCACTTGGATAGGCGACTGCCCTTCAACATTTCTTTACACCTAATATTCATCTCCTGTCTTCTTTCTTGTTCTTTTTCTATCCATGAATTGACATTGATTCCTTTATTTTGTAGCTTTTTGACTTCAGGATCGACAATATTAGTAAATAAATTGTCATTGTGTGTTAAACGCGTATGGAGGCATGAAGAAAAGTTAAATTATAATCAAGTATGATAACGGGAATATTAGGTTAATCTGGAAGATCCAAATATGATAAAAGATAATATAGGCGGGGTTGGAGAACAACTCCTTTAAGGCTCTGATTCCTCATTTGTAAATTTGCAAGTGACATATTACAGGCCTCAAAGAAAAGAGCATATGCCATCATAGCTCGTATATCCCTTAGCAACTTTGCTAATAGCTTTCCAAGTCGCAGATGACAAATTAATGAGCAAGAGATCTATATTGATAACTTGAGATTACAACATCCAAAATTACATGCTATGAAATTTGTATCGTCAAAAGACAAACAGGTTGTATAACTTCAAAACCCTCAAATTTCATGTACTAATACAAGTTTGCTGCGGCTCACTGGTTCGTAACGTTCAAATTGCACCGTATTTTCTTTCGTTCGGCCTTGATGTTCCTTGACTAGAAGCAGAAGAGCGTTCCCAAGAGGCTTCACTGGCAAAAGTAGTATTAAGGTCTTCTGGTCGGGTGTAGCTGTGCCCTCCGTCACTCACCTATTTTTGTACCCCCCACATTCAACACCATTAGAAAGTCTACGGAGGGCGTGGCAAATAGTATTCCTATTTGCTTCATAACTCAGTTCCCTTGCTTTGCAAGGTTTCTTTTCAATTTAAAACTAAAGCATCTTGCAGGGTTTATTTGTCCCAAAGAATTTGAGCCTCATGGAAAATGGAATACAAGGAATATTTGTGTTAGTGATGTATACTTACAGTTTCTAAACAAGCGGATAGAATTGTCATTCCCGGCAATGCATCAATCCCACGCTGCATGTGATCAAATAGAAATATATAATTGAGGACACACAAATTGAGACCATGATGAAAAGCTGCAAATTCGGAAACCATCCAAGACTTTGAAGCCATAGAAAAGGGCCTACCTTCCTTTCAACTTGAGTCTTGTAAATAAATCCTCCACAGCAAAACAGGGTCGATGAGACAGCAAATCTGATCCAAGACAGTTCATTGAAAAATCAAACTTCAGATAAAATACATAATACATAATTTATACAATTTATCAATACTATAATTTTCAGTAGGAACTGCCTTACATGCAGGATAACACTCCAAATATAGCCCATCCTCGTGCACTGTCTCCATTTTGGTTCTGCCCGTTTTCTGCAAAATTGAACGAACCAAGCTCTTTCAGTTGATATTATTTCAAACCATTAGTGTTTTCAATTCCAACACCCCTTGTCTCCACTTTCCCTTATTGGCCATTTAACTTGAATGTAATAATTTCTGAGAGTGATGACATTATTGAGGGACTCATTCCTAATTGGTAGACAGTGAACACAGTCCAATCATGTTTCACCAGCAAGTTCTAGTGCAAGAAGGATAGCTTTAACATGATGCATCTTCAGAACTTGTTCTATTAAGATTGGTTATGTCTCTCCATAATTTGAAACAGGGATTTTCAGAAGAGTAAGGATTGAGAGGGAAGGCAGTAGTTATCAGTGACGGCAGTATGAGCCTACCACACAGTTTGGCAAGAAAAAACTGGATGGGCTCGTAACCCTCTACTGGGATAGTGATATTAACTTCAAATGGAGTATCACGAGCCTTTTCACCTGAAAATTACAAAAAGAAACTAAGAAGACTTTATTGTATGGGATATCAAAGCCCACTGCAGCAAAGGATACCCTTACATCTCCAATCAACATTTAACATTGTGGGTGACAAAGTTGTAGGAGGGCTCCCAGTTGCTCCCGACCCTGATACCTTAACCTCCAGACCATTTTCTGGTAAGACCTGCAAATATTTTATTAAACAAAGGATACATACTTGGACCAACTTATTCAATGATAAATGGTTTCCCATGCATCAAAGTATAAGGAGTTCGAGTACCTTAATAACAGGTCTTTGCACCAAAGTCGAAAGGGAAGCAATTGCAGTCATATAAAGCGTTACATGTGTCTGCTCAGTCCCAAAGCTGCAAAATGCAAACTTTATTTAGATTGATGGATGCTACATTTTCTTTTTTGGGTTAGGGGGAAGGGATGTTAAATGAAGCAAAACAACTCAAATAATTCCTATACCTAAACTCATGGTGAGACTTTTCATAGCCCAATTGAGTCATGCCATCATAAACCTGCAAGTTCATAAAATGGTTCCTTCAGAAAATAATTTACTTTTGCCTGGGAAAATTAAGATGCATCAGGGAGAATAAAACAATTCTTACAAGTTCCCATGACCGTGGATGGAAACCTACAGTGAAGCCCTTAAATACTCGTGGTCCTGGTTTCTCGCATGGAATAGCTAGTTCGAGAAAAACTCTGAAACATTTAGGAATTGCAACAGAATCAGGGAAACATGAGTGTCTCATAATAAATGAAGGCTCATATATTGAAGCATTTCTGTTATCCCAACACCAGCATGCAATGATTGACTCAATTAACAGAGATTTAACACCACATTTCATTATAATGCAACATAAAGTGGAAATCAAGGTACTATTCAAAAGACCTGCAACTCGACTCATAAGTGACATTGCAGATGCATCCAAGTCCACCTGAAAACAAACAATAGTAAGAATCAGTCTTAGATTACTGAAAATGACAGAGTCAGAGGCAGTACAATATTAATGGTAGAGATGTAAATTGAGGAGGAAAAAAATTGTAAGTAAGTAGTTTTTGATAGAAAACAGGATGAAGCAATGAGACCTTCTGTCAGTGTTTTAATTAGGTATGAAATATCAGAGTTACTTGTAGTTTCCTCTTTCCGCTTTCTCTCTTCCTCTCCCTCTCTAGTGCTCTATCTTTCTTGATGAAACAGTTTGCAAAAATTCTTCTAGTGACCTAGTCATATCTTAAATCTTATTCCTGAAACTCATCGCCTTCTCCCTATCCACCTAAACTTATTATTCTCACCACCTTACTAACAAGTGGCCCTTTTAATCGCAATGGTTCCAATTTGTTAAGGGTATCCATAGAATTTTCTTATATTATCTGCTGTCCATTCAACCAAAGACAGAGTTCAAAAGGGGGCATATCAATTCCTAGTATAAATGGTGACTGTACATATAACTTAGAAATGAAAGGTACACAAACCTGTGCATTGGCCATTTAAACAACTTCCACATATGATGTTTACCTGAATTTAAAGAAGATAAAAAAAAAATTATGAGAGAAGTGGAATGACAGTGATCGCCAAATATTTAAAATATATATATGAAAACTTCCAGGAGAAAGAAATAAGGGTGCTAGAGGGTGGAAGTTTTCCAGCATAAATCAACCTGAGCTGTTCGTCCCAATTTATCATAACTGTGCTCACAATTTGCCAGGTCGCCATTATAAAACCCCTATATATGTTCAGAAATAGAGATAAATATGACAACTGCATTTTCCTATTACATGAAAGAAACCAAACTGTAGTATCATTTTCAACCCAAAAAAAAAAAAAAAAAAAAGGAAGCTCACTTGAACAAAGTCAACGTGTCCTGAACCAGAAACAAAGTAGTTGAACTTATCAAATCGACCAAAATCTACATATCCCTGCATTAAAAGGAGCAAATTCAAACAAAAACACCTAATCGAACACAAACTGAAATTTACTCATATGTTATTAATGTGGCAACTTAACAGCCAATGCAGCAATGAAGCTAATAGAATAAGCATATACAGGAGCTTTACATGAAATACTACTGAATGGCTTATATACATACGAACTTTCCAATACAGGCTCATTAAATTAATGAACATAAAAATCAAAAATTGAAAAATAAAAATAAAAGCAAATGGTAAAGTACTTGAGATCATGGTGATATGGACTACCGTTTGTGATCTACTCTCCACATCTTTGCAAAATCGAAGCACCAAGTCGGAGTCCTGTATCATCCCAAACAAACTTATGAGTGACGATACCTCTGGAATCTGAGTATGAACTGAGCTAATTATGAAATTTTACAGCAATATTAAAATTCATAACATATGTGCACCATAATTTCAATTATCACCGTAACAGAATTGAAATTGAAATTACCTTCCCGTCATACTCAAACGGATGTCCAATCCAACTACTCTGGTTAACAGCTTAAGAGAAAACAAATTTCACACAAAATCAAACCCAAACTTGAAGGCAGTAGCATTAAGCATTGTTATTATTATTGTGAAATAATACTAATTAACAAGCCACAGTAATTGTTTGCGTAAGGATACAAAATCGACGACGCGGCTAGAGTTATCGAAAGCGTAGCAATTGGATCTCGGCGCCACGAGTGAGGCTGCTTGAAGCGCCTGTGATACAAGAACTGAAACAAAATATATATATTCATAATTGAAACCTTTGTTTATTCATAAATGACGATATGGAAAGGCTGCTGTTAATTATCGAAGACATGAAGGAATGGGAACGAACCTGTAAGTAGTGCATACAAAATGCGATGCGAAGAAGAAGAAGAAGAAGAATGAAAGTGGAAACGGCGTCGTAGGCTCCGCATTGCTTGGCATGTACTGTCTGTTAGTGTACCGGCGCCTAGTGAAGAAGAAAGAAGGCCACTCTCGCCCACTGTTGGGTTGCGACCGGCGACCGCTGTGAGATTCTGGGTCTTTTGTCCCGCGAGACAATTTTCATATAATAAATAATGGGTCACCATTATTTATATTGATTTTTTTTGGGTAAATACCATAATTTGTCCCCACACCTCAGAATGGTGGAATTAATGTCCGCTCGGAGTTCGATTTGCGCCTTGCCACAAAATGTTTCCAATGGACTTTGAACCCCTGCTACTGAGGTACCAAATAGCTCGCCAGCCAACCGCACCACACCTTGTGGTTTTGATTTAATTTATTTCTCAAATATAAACTATAAAATTAACATTAATTTAATGTGATTAGGATGATATTGACGTATTTTGGGGACATAAGTCAAAATTAAAAAATGGACCAAGAAAACATGAGGTTTACATGATTGATAATCAACAAATAATTTAATTTAATACGCGACATGTGGTAGCCTAAGCTAGGAAATTAAATAATAAGTATATGAACCAATTCCTTATTCTAATTCTGTTGTATGCAAATAGGAAATGGATTATGCTCGTACATCTCCGCTGGTTACGGGGTTGAAAATTTTTGGTACAATCCAATCCGTCACTAAAATGAGGGTTGGATAAGGGTGTACGATCGGGTTGAGTGTGCTTGAAGTTTGTATATATTAAGAGACAAAATTATAATATTTTTTTAAACCATAAGATGTGGTGCAGTTGGTAATTTGTCACTTTCAGCTATCGAGCTACCTGATGCTTCAATGACAAGAATTTAAAACTCGTTGAAAGCACGTTGTGGCCTGAAACAAGCCGAGCCTTGTGGTATTTACCCAAAAGAAAAGTTATAATATTTTTTAATTAATTTAGCATTTTAATTTTATGTTACGTCTAAACAATCATATAGTTCTTAAACCCTCTCGTTATAAAGATACAAAATTGCACTTGGATAAGTTCATGACGACTTTTTTAAGTGGCAATAACTGCTCCCAAAAGAAAAAGAGTCTGTTTTCAAAAGTAAAAGAAGAAAAGAGAAAGGGAAATTTGATGACAGCAAACAAGTGTTTAAAAATGGGAAGAAAAGGGGAAAAGGAAAGAGAAAACCAAAAAGAAAAAGATTTTGCAAAATGGCATTTGCATTATTCCTATTTCCTAAACAAAAAAGCAAAAGAAGAAAATTAAAAAATTAAAAAGCAAAAAAAGCAAAAAGTATTGGTAATGCCAAAAAGGAGCCGAAGACAGAGAAGAAAGCAACTATCTCTCCTCCAACTTGAGCTCCATGCTCCGTTTCTCTGAACAACACAAGTAGCAGAGCAACGAGCTTCAGAATCCGCCATTAATATCACCAACATTTGAAGCTTTCAACGCCAAAGCCAGCCACACAGCTGCCTTCGAAATCGAAAAGCCTTTTCATTTATTATTTACAAGTGTCTTCAATCACAGAAAGCCAAATGTACCAAACCCACCGGTCGCAGTCAAAAATCCAAACCCTAGAATTATGCCGCTGAGACTAGCAGTAACGGACCTCGCCTACTCTCCAAACCCTAGAGATGGCCAAGCACTCCGTCGGGTGGGTCGCGTCGCAGAAGCGCTGGCTCTTGGCCTTTCTCGTCATGCTCTCCGTCTCCACCTTGATCGCCTTCTTCATCAGAGCCGCCTTCGATTCCTGCGACCGGCGCATGGATGTAGTCGACACGAGGGTTCCTTTGGGCTCTCCCATTGGGACCAGTCCTAGCCCCCTCAGCTTCATGAAGTCCAAGCTCGTGCTGTTAGTCTCGCACGAGCTCTCTCTTTCTGGTGCTGTCTCTGTCTCCATTATTTTATTGCAAATTTAATGCATTGTTGATGTTTCATTGTGCTTCAAGTTATTGATTGCAATTTCAGCTATTAGTGGTGTGATTAGTTATGTTGAGCTTTTGATGACTTAGATTATACGTACACAGAAAGTTAGCTACTTAAGATGGCGAAGACACTCAGATGTAATAAATTTTTGAGCTACTGGGTTTCCAAATATGGGATGGATTTTTAAAACCCATTCAACAATAAGTTCTTGTGCCTTCTCACCACCAGTCACCCTTAGCTTTGGCTTTTTAATCTTGGTGAGAACCAAAAAAAATTTAAAAAAAATTCTGGAATTTCTCAGCAATGTGTAACTGCTCGACATGAAATTTCTGTCGTCTTTCGAATATTTGCCTATTTATCGGGATACACTTGTTTTTGTGTCTTCGACACTAACTTACTGCATTTAATGTAATATCAGTGTATCACGTAAATGAGGAATATTTCCAAACATTTTGTAGTACACAGACCAATATTCAGTAATGTTCATATTGGATGAATATTCTGACAGGCGTCAACAGACCAACATTCAGTAATGTGCATATGTTCCTTCTGTTATAATTACTTTATTCGTTGGCATACTGAAATAACATGGAATCGTATGTACATTGGTTTTTTCTAGGCTAGCATAACTCATGAAAGCTTATCGCGTTCCTTAACCAAATATTTGGCTGAAGATATATTTTATCCAATCAATTTATGCTCTTTATTTCTCTCTATTTTGGATCATATTTTCCTAAACCCCTTTCTCCTAATTATTTATTTTTCTTTTTTTAAATGAAAAGAACTGTCTTGTTTTTCTTTTCATTTAAAATTTTTCTTTACATATATCTTACAAACTCTACTGGTGGTATGACATATTGAACATTCTTCCAGGTGGACCTTTGTTGTTGATGGAGCTAGCATTTTTATTAAGAGGCGTTGGCACTGAAGTTTGTTGGGTTACAACCATGAAACCATCAGATGCAGATGTAGTGATATACAGTTTGGAACATAAAATGTTGGACCGAGGGGTGCAGGTACAAAATCTTAATTTATTTTCAAAAGTTATTGTGAATGTCTTCTTTTGCAGGCTAGTTGTCTATGCGTTACATAGTTAACTTTATCATCTCAATATTTCATGATCTCGGAAGCATTGTTTTGTTCACACCGCTGGCCACTTGTTAAGGAAACTAAGCGAAGTAAACCAATCTTCCAATTTGATTTTATCTAAATTATGGCCTTGTCTGGCTTTGGTCTTCTACGTGATATTTCCTGTTTCTGATAGGTTTGATTTCTCTGTAACTGCTCAGCACGTTTCTAATAATGCTTTAATACATCTGCAGGTCCTCTCTGAAAATGGCCAAGAAGCTGTAAATACAGCTCTCAAAGCTGATTTGGTTGTATTGAACACTGCAGTTTCTGGGAAATGGTTGGATGTTGTTCTTAAGGAAAATGTTCCCCGTGTTCTCCCGAAAGTGTTGTGGTGGATCCATGAAATGCGCGGCCATTACTTCAAATTGGATTATGTCAAGCACCTCCCGCTTGTTGCAGGTTCTATGATAGATTCGCATGTAACAGCAGAATATTGGGAGAATAGGACTCGAGAACGTTTGGGGTAGGCTTCAAATATTGACTCTTTTTCTTTTTTATATCAAATTTTGGTGTACTTTTTCCACTCATTTGCTCTCTGCAGTATCAAAATGCCAGAGACCTTTATTGTTCACCTTGGAAACAGCAAGGAACTGATGGAAGTTGCTGAAGATAGTGTAGCAAAAAGGGTTTTGCGTGAGCATGTCCGGGAGTCTCTTGGAGTGCGAAGAGAAGATCTACTATTTGCCATCATAAACAGTAAGTAGTTCAAGCTTTTTGATGGAAGTCTACTAATTTCCATTTAAATTGCCATTAGGAAATGAAAAATAAAAAATAGTCTTATGGTTAGTTTGTGCATACCTTGTGAACACTGAAGTACACCTCATGACTACAGGTGTTTCACGTGGAAAAGGCCAAGATCTGTTTTTGCGTTCCTTCTATGAAAGCTTGCGATTGATCCAAGAGAAGAAGCTGCAACTGCCTAGAATGCATGCTGTAATTGTAGGGAGTGACATGACTGCTCACACCAAGTTTGAGCGTGAACTACGTAACTTTGTATCGATGAAGAAAATTCAAGATCGTGTTCATTTTGTAGACAAAACTCTGACTGTAGCTCCATATCTGGCTGCAATTGATGTCCTTGTTCAAAATTCCCAGGTATTAGAAAGATTTTTCTCTTATTAAATGTTTTGTTTAATATCTTATTTATAGAAAAAGTTGCAGATAGAAGAACATATTATACATATAGGATGCAAAAACCATAGTTTTTAATGTGAATAAGTTCCCAGTTAGTGTAACAGTAATCATACATAGGCATTGTATTGATATTAATGTCTTTCCCAGCAAGTCTGACCCTAATGTGGTTGAAACTACATAAATCTAATTAATATATCCTTTTTCATCTTCTAATTTTTTTAAAACCCTTCCATAGGCACGGGGAGAATGCTTTGGTAGGATAACTATTGAAGCCATGGCATTTCAGCTGCCTGTATTGGTAAAGAACCTTCCTCTTGTTATTTTGCGTAATATCTTGTAACTCATGGTGCTACTGCTAATCCTATTGACCCATTCCCATTGCCATTTTTCTAATTTCCAAATCAAATATTTATTTCAGGGAACAGCAGCAGGTGGCACCACAGAGATTGTAGTGAATGGAACAACAGGTTTGTTGCATCCTGTTGGGAAGGAAGGGATCACTCCTCTTGCGAAAAATATTGTAAAACTTGCCACTCATGTTGAGAGGAGGCTTACAATGGGGAAGAGAGGCTACGAAAGGGTCAAAGAAAGGTTTCTAGAACACCATATGGCAAATAGAATTGCTGCCGTTCTGAAGGAAGTGTTGCACAAGTCAAAGAGCCACTCAGATTCCTAACACTTTGAGGCCTTGAACTGTCAAGTAGAATGCTACACATGCTCTCTTCTCCTGTTTTAGAGATTTCGTTGCATAGCAAAAGAAGATGAACTACACTTAGATTAGTGGGTCGATTTTTCTTTTATGGTGACATAATCGCCCCTCAGGTTTCGCTTTCTTATGTACATTGTGTACAAATTAAGACATCTAGCTAGTAACTTGTTCAAAAGGTTGACAATGACATGATCGATTTTGCTAGAGCATGGATTTGAAAAATTGGCATTTCAGTGAAATGCTTGGTGGATAAGGTAAAAACCCAGCATCATTCGTAATCTTATAAGGAGATATGTGTGCTGTAAGCCTGTAACTTACTGAATACGCGCAAACTCTCTTTTTTATGGATTTCCTTGATGCATTATGGCATTTATACCATTAGCATATTTTTATGGTCGGGGATGGTGATTTGCCAGTTAGTTGTGAGTGGACGACTTCCAGCCGTTGATGCATGTGAGTCCCAGATTGCATCAACAGCTGGAGGAGATTGCCCACTCGTGCATGCGACTGCCCTTTCAGGTCTTTGCCCGTTTTATTTGGTAAATTTTTTAAAAAAGAACATCCAGAACAAAAGTTAGTTTTTATTTGTTGAAATTCGGCATCGTCCATTCACCTTGAACTACGAAAATGGTGGGCTTATCGAGCTCAAGCAGTCTCAGTAGTCTCCAAACCATTATCTAAATAAGAATCACTGACAAGTTGGAAAGAGAGACCATTACAACTTAGCCCTTTAGCTTCTAGTTTTACAACGATGGTTGTAGCAAAACAACTCGAAGTTTGATAACGGTAGAGCAATACTCTTAAGCTAATAATCCAGAGACTTCAAGGAGACTTGGGTTGTGGAGAATCATTTACTGGTTTTCCCTGCTGCCTGAGATTGGGCTTTGTAAACCAAGTCGTATACAGAAACTGCTTCTGAGGCCCTACATGGTTGCAAATTAGTCTAAGCTTCTGCCTCTCCCTCATCCACCTCAACACTATCTTCATGTGCCTCTTGCTCGTCAATCCTCTCAACCCAACTTCCTGAAAACGACTCAGACATTTAATCAAACAATTGGTACGCAATAACTAACTACACCAAAAATGAAGTACATAATTACAATAGCAGCACTCAAATCACCTTAACGTGATCCCAGGTTTCAGTAATGGTGAGAGGACCATGCTCCTTGACGATATCGAAGATGGCCCTAGTGATGGTCTGCGTCTGCTCAGGTGGGGTTTTGAGCTCTATGGGTTTCATCTGCGGTTTTGGTTTCCTCGCAATACACCTTATCGCTGTCCCAAACATGTTGCCACTTTCTGTTTTCCAAAACCCAAATCTCAGTTTGCTATAAAGATACACCCCTACTACCTAACAAAGCAAAATGTTTATCAAGAGCGCTAACATTTGGGTGGGTTTAAAAAGCCTTAAACTTATTTAGTTCTTTTTAATAACCAAAAATCATTTTCGGGTTAGAACGGAAGAATCCAACCTTGACCTTGTCTAACCCTAAACCATTTCCGCATCGATCTTCACCGCTTGAGCTAACTCCTCGGGCTTGATTAGCAATTCAATGGGTTTGAGTTGTCTGGGTTGTTGAGATTACGACTTCATTTAATTAGGATTTGAACCATTTCTTTGGTCATGGAGAACTAATCTCCTCCATAAATCATTATTCAAATGTTTCATTAAATAGTATCGCCGCTCGGCTATACTAGGTATTTTTTTATTTTTTTTTTAAATCGTCTAGCAGATCCGTTATATTTTATTTTTGACACGTGGCGCCTAAAGGAAAGGAGTGGTCTTTTTTTTTAAAAAATAGTATAGCCGCGCGGCTATACTTGTTTTGACACGTGGCGCCTAGTCGCTGGGTCCTTTTTAAAAAATAGTACAGCCGGGCGGCTATACCCGGTTTTTAATTGTTTTAAAATAGTATAGCCGCCCGGCTATACTCTTTTTACACCTGGGAGCTGTGCGGCTGTACGTATTTTTACACGTGGTGCCTAATCGCTGTTGGGTCCCTTTTTTGAAAAAAAAATATAGTGCAGCCGCCCGGTTAGACTCGGTGTTTTTTAAAAATAGTATAGCCGGGCGGCTATACCCGGTATTTTTAAATTTTGTTTAATCTCATTTAATTTCTTTGGTCGTGGAGAACTAATGTCCTCCATAAATCATTATTCAAAAGTTTATTACGATTATATAGGGACAATGCACCTGTTTTGTATTGTCCCAAGCAATCTTTAGTACCCAGATGACAAAATGAATACAGAACTCATCTTTCCACTTTATAATGGAGTAGCACAAAATATGCCAAGAAAGAAACTCTTTTCCAAATAAAAACAAGATCACAAGATGCACATGAACTAAAAGTATAAGAAGAAAGAACCACAAAATATCATAGACCAAAAGGATATGCTACTTAAATTCATCCCAAACTGACCAAAGTTAATAAACTCCAATACAAAGCAGATACATATAAGGAGCACTACAACAGAATATTTCTAACATAAGGGAGCTGTGACCTGAAACGAAAATATGTACAATGACAGCTTCAACCTAAAGAGACCCAAAAAAGAAAAAAGGAAGAAACAAAACCATGTTCCGAAACCTTACACAACAAAGTACAATTTTACATTCTCCTGTTTTTTCATTGCTTCTCAATCTAGCATTCGATTTGTTTGGCCCTCGCAAGTAGAAGATTCAATACCTTCAGTTATCAAGAAGCACATCACGAACAAATTGATCATCTACTTTGTTCAAATTTCCCTGCAAAGATGTAGTTTCCTCATCACTTTCAAGCAACTTCATGGCCTCCACCAACTTCTGTTTAACAATTCTCGTTCCTGAATCACACAATGAGCCTATACTGAAAACATTATTTCCTTCATGCATCAACTCACTTAGGCGCAATGATTGAGCAGACTTCCCCATTTTATATGACGACTCATATAAATGACTACTCTCCACAATCCTTTTCTTTGCCCCTTTAGTCCATCTCTTCTCTATGTACCTGGTCGGAATGCTTGTGAAGTTTTTTAAATCCAATACTTTCAGGGCATGACGGCACAACAATCCCATGGATTCAAATAACTTACAAGAACAAGAAACCATGGAAGTAGCGGAGTTATATTCAATAATGTAGACTCTTGGATGACCTTCTTCAATTGCTTCATAAATATATTGGTTGCCATCATTACCAACTTCTATCATCCTCACCCCAAAGATACTCATAAGCTCATTTTCAAAGAATGAATACATTTTAATTGTGTACTCAGAAGCTGCATGCTTAAAGATACCACTATTTGCTCTAAGATGAGGCATACCATTTTTACAACGAAAATCCTCTTCCAACTCTGCTGACCGCACCACTTTTGTTTTTTTCTCGTAATGCTGTACAAGACCAATGAGATCCATTGTTTTCGTAGAAATTTGATGGAATGTACTGGTTATGCTCTCACCTCTATTGGAGGATCTAATATTGGCTGTAAAAGTGTCTAAGCTAAAAGCAGGACACCATTTTTCTCTAAGTGAATATAACTCTTGCAGCCACGAATTGCTCTCAAGGTTGAACTTTCTAATCAAGT
This sequence comes from Prunus dulcis, assembly GCF_902201215.1. NCBI lineage: Eukaryota > Viridiplantae > Streptophyta > Magnoliopsida > Rosales > Rosaceae > Prunus > Prunus dulcis. Next base: position 15,546,668 of record NC_047656.1, on the reverse strand, counting down.
CATTCCATGTAGCTTCAAATTCCGCTTCAGTGAGACAATCGTGAAAGCATTTGTTAAAGTGCTCCTTGAACTCGTGATTAGAATAATGAGATCCAATATATTGTGTAGCATTCTTAGATATGTGCCATATGCATAGGCGATGGCGTGTCTCTCGAAGCATAACCACAATTGCATTTGCCATTGCATTACCCACATCTGTGAAAATGGTTTTGGGTTGCTTATATCCCATGGACTCCAAAAATGTTTCAAACAACCAAATAAATGAGTCAGTGCTCTCATCCGATACAAAAGCACAACCAAATAAGACATTCTTGCAGTGATGATTGACACCCACAAATGGAGCACAAATTAGATTGTATTTCTTGGTTCGAAATGTGGTGTCAAAGCATACAACATCTCCAAAGCAATCATAATCTAACTTTGATCTACCATCTCTCCAAAAATAATTTGTGATCCGATTAAATTGATCCACTTGAACACTGTAGAAAAAACTTGGATCCTCCATTTGTTTATGCTTAAAATAATTTATCAAACTTTGCCCATCCCCTCCTTCTAGCATTTCTTCCTTATTCCTTTGCAAATAATTAAGACAATCTTTATTAGTGGACCCAACATTCTCAGCATTGCCGAACTTTTTTCCCAAGTAAGAGTATGATTTTGTTGGTCTTGTACTCTCATCAACCTTAGGGCCAAGGATACCTGCACGGACACGTGGTATATGTCGACCTGATCGTAGAAATTGTCTTTCTTCAGGCTTAGCAAACTCATGATTATGATCTAGATTGATGTGACTGATCTTCCATATACCATTATCCACGGTGAATCGAATTAGAGCCTTACAACCTGTTCTTGTGTCTAATCTTCTCACCTTTTTCACTTCACACAAATCTTCATCCGATTGAAACCCTTCTTTTGAACAAAAATAGTCCCTTTGCCTGACCTTATTTTGCGCATCTCTTCGAATATTCCCTTTACGGATACTAAAACCTTTCCTAAAGGCATAGGTGTTGCATAGATTGTAAGCTTCAGCTTCATTAGACACCTCCATTCCCACTTTTAGTTCATCAATTGCGTCAAATATTTCTTCCTTGTCACTTATCTCTAATATTTTCCCTTGACAAGTGTAATCCATTATCTAAACCAACTGCCTAATCATAAACAACACATTTTTCAGTACTTGTATTGACAGATAGTAAAATCCAAAATGTAACAGATACGTTGCAAGTAAAAGTTTCTCTATCTATTTGCAAACAAAAATTTTACGTGACAGCATATTAGGCTCAACCTATCAATTATCTAAACCAAAAACCCTAATTTATATGCCCCATTTTGAATCCACAAATCCAAATACAACCCTGGTGATTTTATTCCGTCCATATTGTTTTTTAACCAAATAAAGCGATTAAAGTTCACAACTTCAGCTAAAAAAATTCCAAAAAAATATAAAATGAAAACACAACCAAGATCAATCACGAGGGCAATGTAAGTTATCCCAAATTTTCTAAACTATTAGAAGTCTCTTTCTACGAATTTATCATCCTATATCCATAAAAATAAAAATAAAAATTTAAGCATCAAGCTTCATAAACGAAATACCATAAATTCGCACATCTCATTCCACCAGAACTCCAATTCCCATAATTTTGAAAAATAAAAAGGAAACAGGAATGTATCAATGATCATATGAGCCAGGACCAAGAGAGGACAGAGGAGATACCTGGTTCGCCGAGAAACAAGAGAAGAGAAAGAGACTCGATACGTCGCCGTTCGAAGGAGGCCTGCGAGCTGCAACGGGGGGAATTTGGGTTATCGGAGAAGAAGATAATAGAGAAGAGGACTTTGGAGTTTGGCCTGACTGATGACTGAGAGAGAGCTGAGGTGCCGGGATGCTGTATCTGGCTCACTGTTCGAAGACAATAGAGTCCATAGAAAGAGATTAGAGACGAACGAAACGCTGCGTTTCGGCTTATGTTTTAGTTGTTCGTTCTCTTTTATGGCGGGTTCCCACAAACTCTTGAGTAATTTTTACTAATAATTTTACGGCCCCAAGTGGTTAAGGATGCCACGATTAAGAAGATTTACCTATGCAATTGAGTCGATGTCTTAAGTTCGATTTCCCCCTCTCCTACTATATAATTTGTAGAAAAAAAAATAGCAGTTTTTTTTGGGGGTGGGGGTTGGGGTTTGTGGTTTTGGTGAATTTATTTTGCTACAATTACCCCAGCCTTACTGAAAAAAGGTAAACTTTTGTAGGATAATGCTATGTAACTTCAACATTTCCTTTACAATTTATATGGCATGCTCAACATTATTCTTCTTTTAATATAATTATGTGGTGTATTTTATAATTTGCAATATAAGTCGGAAAAGTTAAAATCAGTAAGTAGCATTTTACTTTTTAGTCCAGGTGTGGTTTACTTTTTAGCAGTCTGTATAGCATTAGCTAGATGAGAATCATTGACAAACTGGAAAGGGAGAGAATTAGAACTGATCACTTAAGCCCTGGTTTTTTATATTATTGGGGATACAGCAAAACTACTCAAAGTTTGATAATGCAAAGCAAAGCTTCTTAGCTAGTAATTCATAGACTTCAGGGGACTTGTGTTGTGGATAATCATTTACTGGTTTAGCCTGCTGCTTGAAGTTGGGCTCTGTAAACCAAGTCATACCCAGAACCAGAAACTGCTTCTTTGTTGAATATTAGTCTAAGCTTCTGCCTCCTCATCCACCTCCACACTATCTTCATGCGCATTCTGCTCCTTAATCCTCTCAAACCAACTTCATGAAAATGACCTACACATTTATCCAGCCAATCTGTACACGGTAATTACATCAAACATGTACAAAGTTACAGATCGAAAAATGAATTCAGTTTGAAATAGTAAAAGAGCACTTTTAAATGGGAATCCAATTACCTAATGCGACCCCAGGTTTCAGCAATACTGAGAGGAGGATCATGCTCGTTGATGATATCGAAGATGACCCCAGAGATGATACTGAGACAGTTCACCTGTTTTGTATAGTCTATTGTCTAGTGAATATTCAAGAGATGAAATTACGAAAAATATACTTACATCAATATCAATACAGAACTCCATATACTTTATCAACTATCCTCCACTATATTATCAGAAATATCAATACTGATTTACTTGAAAAAGAAAAGGATGTACAATGCTGGCTTCTGCCAAAGAAGAAAAAGATACTCTAACCTTTCATTTCTGAACATCTTACGCAATGAAGTGCAATTTTCAGAACAAAAAGTAAGCAATACCCTGAACATATATTTTTCAATTTAGCATTTGTCCTTTAGCCATCACAACTGGAGGATTCCACACTTCCATTATCAAGAAGCACATCACGAACAGATTGGTCGTCTACTTTGCTCAAACTTCCCAGCATGTTGGTAGTTTCCTCGTCACTTTCCAGTAACTTTATGGTCTCCGCTAACTTTTGTCTGACAATCCTCGTTCCTGAATCACACAATGAGCCTATACCGAAAACATTATTTCCTTCATGCATCAACTCACTTAGGCGCAGCGATTGGGCAGACTTGGCCTTTCTATATGATGACTTACAGAACTCATTACTCACCACAATCCCTTTCTTTGCCCCTTTAGTCCATCTCTTCACTATGTATTGTGTCGGTATGCTTGTATAGTTTTTAAAATCCAGTACTTTTAGGGCATGACGGCACAACAACCCCATGGATTCAAATAACTTACATGAACAAGAAATCATGGACGTAGTACAGTTGTATTGAATCATGTAGACTCTTTGAAGACCTTCTTCAATTGCTTCATAAATATATTGATTGCCATCATTACTAACTTCTACCATCCTCACCCCAAAAATACTCATAAGCTCATTTTCAAAGAACGAATACATTTTGACAGTGTACTCAGTAGCTGCATGCTTAAAGATACCACTATTTACTCTAAGATGAGGCATAGCATTTTTACAACGAAAATCCTCTTCCAACTCTGTGAATCGCATCTTTTTTGTTTTTTGCTCATAATGCTGTACAAAACTAACGAGATCCACTGTTTTTCTAGAAACTTGATGGAAAATAGTGTTTGTGTTCTCACCCCTCTGGCTTGATCCAATATTTGCTGAGAAAGTATCTAGGCTAAATGCAGGACACCATTTCTCTCGAAGTGAATACAACATCTTCAGCCACGAATTGCTTTCAAGGTTGAACATTTTAATCATGTCATCCCAGGAATTTTGAAATTCTACTTCAGTAAAACAATCAAGAAAGCATTTGTTGAAGTGCTTCTTGAATTCAGGATCAGCACAAAGACTAGCAAGATGTTGTGTAGCATTCTTGGAGATCTGCCAATTGCATAACCGATGCCGTGTCTCTGGGAACACAGTCTCAATTGCCTTTGCCTTTTCCATTGCTTTATCCTCATCCGTGAAAATGGTTTTTGGCTGTTTATTTCCCATCGACTCCAAAAATGTTTCAAACAACCAAATAAATGAATCAGCACTCTCGTCCAATAGAAAAGCACAACCAAATGAGATATTCTTCCAATGGTGATTGACTCCCAAAAATGGACTACAAACTAGATTGCTGTTGGTTCGAAACGTAGTTTCAAAACATACAACGTCTCCAAAGCAATCATAATCCAACTTTGATCTACCATCTCTCCAGAAATAATTTGTGATTCGACTAAATTGATCCACTTGAACACTGTAGAAAAAATTTGGATCCTCCATCTGTTTATGCTTAAAATAATTTATCAAGCTTTGTCCATTCTGTTCTATCATTTCATCCTTACTCCTTAGCAAACAATTAGGTAAATCTTGATTAGTAGATCCATCATTCTCATCACTGCCAAACTCTTTTCCCAAGTATGCATGTGATTTTGCTGTTCTTATACTCCCATCACTCTTAGAGCCAAGGATATTTGCACGAACACTTGGTATATTTCGACCTGATCTTAGAAATTGTCGCTCTTCAGGCTTAGCAAACTCGTGATTATGAACTGGATTGATGTAGGAGAGCTTCCACATACCATTTTCCACGGTGAATCGAATTACAGCCTTGCAACCTGTTCTTGTATCTAGCCTTCTCACTTTCTTCGCTTCACATAAGTCTTCATCTACTTGAAATCCTTCCTTTGAGCACAAAAATTCTCGTTGCCGGACATTATTTTGCGAATCTCTTCGAAGATGCCCCTTGCGAATACTAAAACCTTTGTTAAAGGCATAGGTGTTGCAGAGCTGGTAAGCTTCAGATTCATCACTAACCTCCATCCCCACTCTTAGTTCATCACTTTCTCCAAATAATGCTTCCTTGTCACTTTTTTCTAATGATTTGCTTTGAAAATCACTATCCATTTGCTAAATCAACCAGCCTAATCATACAGAACAAAGTATTTAGTGCTTGTCCATAACAGAATAGCGAAATGTAAAACGTAAGCCATATGTTTGGTAGGGATTACAAGTAAAAATATTAAAACCAGAAGGTCGACAATGATCCTGGATACCAGTTTTCAATCAAATCAAAATAGTAAGTCTCCCTAAAACAGCTTTTAAATTAAAAAAATTTAAATCACAAACGCAATGTAAGATAACTAAATCATAAATATTGTCTTCAAGAACAATCATTCAATCAGATTCTGCCCCAAACTTTTCTAAACCGTTAGAAGCCATTTTCTATGAAGCAATCATGCAACATCCATAAGAAACTAGCATCAAATTTCATAAACAAGAGAAACCCATAAATTTGATATTAACCTCCTGCCTCCAATACTTTACCTCCAAAATTTCCAAAACGGAAGGAAAAAATATACAGCAAAACAGCAATAATCATATTGGAAAAGACCCAGCGAGGACAGAGAAGCTACCTAGTTTTCCAAGAAAAGAAAGGAGGAGACTTGATGCAACGTCGACTAGAGGAGGGCAGAGGTATTTGGAGTTTGGGCTCAGGAGTTCTGTTATGCTGTCACTGTGCGACGAAGAGAGCAGAGTGTAGAAATTAGAGAGGAACAACACGCACCGTTTTGCTTTTCCCTCGAGTTATTCCGATACGCACCGTTTAATTTGTATAGCGGGAGTTTCTCCTTCTCTTTTATCAAATGCATTCTCAGAGCCGCGCGCAGCCGGAGGGACTTGGATTGTCCAATGCAAAATCTCTCTCGCCGATTCTCCACAGTCCCAATTCACAAGCTTTTACCTCAGCAGCTTCACCAGCACCAGCCACAACCAACCAGATTCTTCATCCCTTTCTCCGAGTTTCAGCAGAAGCGGAAGCTCTTGGAGCACAAACTCATCTCTGATCTAGATGGCTGCGACAATCTCAGCCAAGTCAAGGAGGTTCATGCTCACCTCCTCCGCCATGGCCTCAGCCAGTGCTGCTACGTCCTCACGAAGCTCGTCCGCACGCTCACGAAGCTCGGCGTCCCAGTGGACGCGTATCCGCGCCTCGTCTTCCTACAGGTCAAGTACCCGAACCCATTTCTCTGGACGGCTATGATTCGCGGGTACACAGTTCAGGGACCCATTTCGGAGGCGCTGAATTTTTATACTTGTATGCGAAGCGCAGGGAATGGGCCCGTGTCGTTTACGTTCTCGGCGCTCTTTAAGGCTTGTGGGGATGTGCTTGACGTCAACTTGGGTAGGCAGATACATGCCCAGACGATTTTGGTTGGCGGGTTTGCGGCGGATTTGTACGTGGGCAACACCATGATTGATATGTATGTAAAGTGTGGTTTTTTGGATTGTGGGCGCAAGGTGTTTGATGAAATGCCTGATAGGGATGTGGTTTCTTGGACCGAGTTAATTGTTGCTTATACTAAAATTGGGGATATGGGATCAGCAAGGGAATTGTTTGAGGGGTTGCCTGTGAAAGATATGGTGGCGTGGACGGCAATGGTTACTGGTTATGCCCAGAATGCTCGGCCAAGAGATGCGTTGGATTGCTTTGAGAGAATGCAAGGTGCTGGTGTGGGCACCGATGAGATTACGTTGGTTGGTCTCATTTCAGCTTGTGCACAATTGGGTGCATCTAAGTATGCTAATTGGGTTCGAGACATTGCCGAGAAATCTGGTTTTGGGCCTACTGAAAATGTTCTTGTGGGATCTGCATTGATAGATATGTACTCAAAATGTGGGAGCTTGGATGAAGCCTACAAGGTTTTTCAAGGAATGAAGGAAAGAAACGTATTTTCTTACAGCTCAATGATTTTGGGGTTTGCAATGCACGGCCGTGCCAATGCAGCGATAGAATTGTTTCATGAGATGTTGACAACAGAGATAAGACCTAACCGGGTTACTTTTATAGGGGTGCTAACGGCGTGCAGCCATGCAGGCATGGTTGATCAAGGTCGGCAGTTATTTGCAACCATGGAGAAGTACTATAATGTTGTTCCATCAGCTGATCATTATACTTGCATGGTAGACCTTCTTGGTCGAGCTGGGCGCTTGGAAGAAGCTCTTGAGCTTGTCGAAACAATGCCGATAGCTGCCCACGGAGGTGTGTGGGGAGCACTACTCGGAGCATGTCGTATTCATGGGAATCCTGACATAGCTCAGATTGCTGCAAACCATCTTTTTGAGCTTGAACCCGATAGTATCGGAAACCATGTAATGCTCTCTAACATATATGCATCGGCAGGAAGGTGGGCTGATGTTTCAGGAGTGAGGAAGATGATGAAGGAAAAGGGTCTGAAAAAGAATCCTGCTTATAGCTGGGTCGAAACGAAGAAAGGGGTAATTCATGAATTCTGTGCAGGTGAAACGAACCATCCAGAGTACGCCGAGATTAAGAAGGCATTGGATGATCTTCTGAACAGATTACAGGCTCATGGGTACCAGCCAAACCTGAATTCTGCGGCTTACGATTTGGGGATTGAAGAGAGGAAGCGCATATTGATGTCGCATAGTGAAAAGCTAGCTCTGGCATATGCATTGGTCAGTACAGATTCTGGAAGCACCATAAAGATTATGAAGAACATTAGGATCTGTGACGATTGTCATGTGTTCATGTGTGGTGCATCGCAGGTCGCCGGGAGGGAGATTGTTGTGAGAGATAACATGAGATTCCATCACTTCAGTAATGGGAAATGCTCTTGCGGTAACTTTTGGTGATTGAACCTGCAGGAGGATGAAGGTTGTTGTAGAAGGCTGGCTCTGAAGTTGTAGCTTTTGGTAATGTTGCTCAAAAACACAAATCTATCTAATTGCCTTGGGTTTCCTTATGCAGACTTTCTAGAGCCTAGCATAAGTTTTGAGAGATGTAGAAGTAGAATTGAGTTTCATTTAGCTTGATTGATTATTTTATTTATTTTTGTGCTAATGAAACTAGATTTTATTTGTTAACTTTTGACCTTAATTTTCTTGGTTGCTAACAAGTGTATTTGTTTTCCAGTTTTCAATATGTTTCGACCTTTTTTTTTTTGGGGGTCAAATATGTTGCTCACAGAAAAAGCAAGTGTATTTATTGAAACAAACGACATACAAAGTACATTACGAAACACAAACGACATTGCGTATTGAGCATAAAAGAACTGAGCTCACCGCCAGCTTATTATACAGGGCATAATGTTACTAATTAACCACTCTGTATACATATTTATATGAGCACTTATAAATGATATCTAGTGTTGTCCGGGAAGTTTCTCCTTGATCTTGTCCATGATCCCCTTCTTCTCTTGGTGCTCTTCGGTGTAGGCGGTTCCACCATAAGGTGTGGTGGTGGCAGTTGTATGAGTCTGAGATGGGTAGGGGTCATCTGCCCTATGCCCCCCAGTCCCAGGCAGCTTCTCCTTGATCTTGTCCATCGTCCCCTTCTCCTGGTGGTGCTGCCCGGTGGTCCCAGTTCCACCGTATGTTGTATCGGTTTTGGTTCCACCTGGCAGCTTCTTCTTTATCTTCTCCTTCAACCCCTTCTTCTTCCTCCTCCCTCCTAGCCCATCATCCTCAGACTAGAAATCACAATCAATTATCAACTTTATCATATCATATAATAAAATCACCATAAAATTATTTTTGTGATGAAATAGTGTGACACAAGACGAGTCTCATTTCTGTTCAAGATGGATGTGATACAAAATAGTGTGATCCGTGAGACTTGACACAAACTGTTAAATATTGATGTGACACAAAAGTTGGACCACATCTATAACAACTGTTAGAGATGTAGCACAAAATATATTGCGCAATCGAGCATATTATTCATGAAATTAAATTCCCATAATTTGATATATTAGAGGAAAATAAAAAAAAAAGAGGACTTACAGAGCTAGAGCTTGAGCTACCAGAGCGGTGAAGCACGGCGCCAGTGACGCCGTGGTGCTCTTTCCTGTCATAGTCGTGACCATGCACTCCTTGGCCTTGGCCAGCCGCCGTGGTGGCGGCGAAGTCATGAGGGTCGTAGCCTCCTGCGCCAGTGGTGGTCGCGGTGGTTCCGGTCGTAGTAGTGTGATGACCAAGTGGGTTCCCGTACTCGTCGGTGCGGCGGATCGGGTTCCCGTACTCGTCGGTCGGTGTTGCGGCGTACTGCTTCTCATAGCTCGCCATTTTCAAACTGCAAACACAATCAGCTTCTGAACTTTTGAGTAATTTTAAATTAAGATTTGCTTGGGATTTGATGTATTTGAAATGAAAAACGGGGCTTGGGCGTTATATATAGGCAATTGGATTGGCAAGGCATGCATATTCTTACACGTACGCGAATAGTGACTCCATGCACTGCAGCCACGTTAGCCACTGGGACACCTGCCGGCGCCGTGAGAGGACAATTGGATCTTGTTTCTGCATCATAGATAAGATCAGACGTGTATATCATGTGTTAATAATAGTATTCTTTGTCTTGGTGTTAAAAGCTCGTGACACTTGACCGCGTATGCACATGAACCTCTTTGACGATAGCTACCTCTGTATCAGTTGAAAATTATTGGAACTCGTTGCATTGTCACATTTTGACAAGTGGCGCTGTAAATGTCGTTCGAAGGAGTGGGATAATGTTTCAGAGAGTCATTTATGCCTACTTTTTATGTATTCTTATGTGAAATTTTTTTTCCCGGTAAGTTAAAAACATTTATATGAACTGTTGTAATTTAAAAAGGAATTAACAACTTTATAAAATACATAAAAATTAATATATATTGCAATTTATTTTTAAATTATATATATATATATATATATATAGGTTTATACAAATTAGGGGCCTTGTTCGTCTGTGCTCAAGGTGTCCCTTGATTTAGACGAGCTAAAATCGAATTACTTTTCTTTTTTTGGGGGTAAAGTTGTACTTTCATAAACAAATACCAAAGGGTCAAGAGAACAAACCGAGACTGAGCAACCAGTCAACGGCAAATACAAGAAGAAGACCAAACAAACAGTAAGAAAAAACAAAACTCTGAGAAAAAGCGGCAACAAGAAGAAAAGGCAAAGAAAGCCACAACTTCTCCACTCAGATAGAGGGGGGCAAGGCAGTCCGTCAAACGTTAAAGGATAGCTATGAAGTTGTAGCTTGTGATACTGCTGGCTCAACAGCTTAAAGCAAAAGGTTCACAAGATCTCTTGACATTTCAAACTCTTCACTTTTTCAAGGGGCCGGTGCAGAAAGTAGGAGCCTTTGGGTTCTTTTTTCCAGAAAATTTGATTTTCAACCCTTGGATAAGATTTCATTTAGACGAACCTATTTCATCACAAAATAATAATAATAATAATAATATATGTGCATTATTGAGATTTATACTTGAAAGCAGCAGACAATAAATAGTTACAAAAGCAAAACACTGTACTCAGAAGAGCACATTTATACTAACACAAACGACATCCAAATATTACAAAATACGACATTGTACAATGCTCGGTGGTCACAGACCTACAACAAGCACCGATTTATTATACACAGCAGTACAGCAGATAATTATCTGATAGGAAGTCCAAATGATGATCCATTCCATCTAGTTGTTGTGACCAGGAAGCTTGTCTTTGATTTTCTCAATCAACCCCTTCTTCTCATGGAGCTGGGGCTCTCCTCCTGTGTGCCCGACCCCACCGTGAGCTGCACTGGTTGGCTTGCTTGGGTGGGTGTCATGAGAGTACTGGTCATCCTTATGTCCACCTGGCAGCTTCTCCTTCACTTTCTCCGCTATACCCTTCTTCTCCCGGGTCTCTACTGTGCCCGCGGCCCCACCCCCACCGTAAGGTCCAGTGGTTGGGTGCACATTTTGCCCACCTGGCAGCTTCTCCTTCACCTTCTCCACTACACCCTTCTTCTCCCGGGTATCATCTCCTGTGTACCCAGCCCCACCATAAGCTCCAGTGGTTGGGTGGGTGTCATGAGAGTAATGGTCATCCTTTTGCCCACCTGGCAGCTTGTCCTTCACTTGGCCTATTATACCCTTCTTCTCCCGGGCATCATCTCCTGTGTACCCGGCCCCACCGTAAGCTCCAGTGGTTGGGTGGGTGTCATGAGAGTAATGGTCATCCTTTTGCCCACCTGGCAGCTTGTCCTTGACTTGGCCTATTATACCCTTCTTCTCCTGGTGCTCTCCTCCTGTGTATCCGGTCCCACCGTAAGCTCCAGTGGTTGGGTGGGTGTCACGACAGTACTGGTCATCCTTTTGCCCACCGGGCAGCTTGTCTTTTACTTGGCCTATTACACCCTTCTTCTCGTGGTGCTCTCCTCCTGTGTATCCAGTCCCACCGTAAGCTCCAGTGGTTGGGTGGGTGTCACGACAGTACTCGTCATCCTTTTGCCCACCTGGCAGCTTGTCCTTGACTTGGCCTATTATACCCTTCTTCTCCTGGTGCTCTCCTCCTGTGTATCCGGTCCCACCGTAAGCTCCAGTGGTTGGGTGGGTGTCACGACAGTACTCGTCATCCTTTTGCCCACCTGGCAGCTTGTCCTTGACTTGGCCTATTATACCCTTCTTCTCCGGGTGCTCTCCTCCTGTGTAGCCGGCCCCACCGTAAGCTCCAGTGGTTGTCTGGGTGTCATGAGAGTACTGGCCATCCTGGTTCCCACCTGGCAGCTTGTCCTGGAGTTGGCCTAGTAAACCCTTCTTCTCCTGGTGCTCTCCACCTGTGTACCCGTCCCCACCGTAACCTCCAGTGGTTGTCTGGGTATCACGAGAGTACTGGTCATCCTTGGAATGAAGCACAGCAGGGACGCCGTGGTGCTCAACAACACCAGGTTTTGTATGAGTGGCGTACCCTGCACCAGTTCCGTACCCGGTATCCGCCACGCCGTGCTGAACCGGGTTCCCGAACTCGTCTGTCCGACCGGTTCCGGTGGTGGTGTGATGAACCGGGTTCCCATACTCATCAGTCTTAGTAGGCTCGGGTGTTGAACCAAAATGCGCCATTTTTCAAAGTACGAACAAAAAAAACCCAAGAAAATACAACTCCTGATAAAAACCAAATTAATGAAACTGGCTTTGTTTGGGATGAAGTGATGTAGTTGAAATTAGAACTGAGGTTGGTTTATATAGGCAACGAATCTACACCCAAAGGCTATGCATGCATTATGCATAACGCGCATGCCATGCCATGAATAATATTTTCATTAATCTTTACACGTAACCACGTACATAATTAGCAAAGTAAATTTCATACCTACCTGATATTCACATATGAGACACGTGGCGCTGTTGAGACAGGACACCTGTGTGCCGGTGTCGGCACATAGGAAGATATTTTGTTTTTGTTTTGTTTTCTTTTTACGTCGGGCATAAGATTAAAGATTACTATTAAGATAAGATAAAATAAGTGGTTCTCTCTCGTTGTCTTGAAAAGCAGGTATCATTTCACCGCGTCTGTATGGAATTGATGACGACAGGAGGAACAACAACATCTGTACCCGTTCCACTCCACTAGCTTTTGACCCTTGTTAAAGTCATTCATCATCTTGATCTTTGTCACACAGACCGACTCATTGGATGGCTAAGATTCATAAGAGGGATTTCATCGTTCCGTGTATGAGGTTCCACGTGGATGTTATCCATTGGTTCTAGCTGTACAGGGTTATTGAATTGAACCGGCTCAATTTCAGCAGTTTGGTCTACAAACGGCCGACATGAAACGGACCAATCTGTTGAGTAGCCAAATTCTAAAGTGTGGGTCTCATCTAGGTGATGTTCTATTTTTTAACTATTAGATCCGTTTTAATTTTTAACTAATAAATCAAATTAGTTAATCGTTAGATAAAAATAATATCTTATCTAAGAGCCGCCTTCATTATACTCCAAATTTAAATGCTTTTACTGAAAAGAATTTGAGTTCCAAAATATATGTGGGGTTAAGTAAATGATCGTGACATGAACCGACCTTTTTTTTGTGTGGAAAAGATACTTTATTGTTGAAGTGCCGTAAGATACCGCAATGTATAGCCATAAAATTCTTTATCTACAACCCAATCGTGAATACCATGAATAATAGCAGAGGTGAGCCTTACTTTTTGGGCTCAAGTTTGAATTCCTTGTAAATTAGAATAATTTAAAATAATTAGACTATTGCTGGTTTTAATAAATCCCTCTCCAGACAATTAAAACTTGCTTACACACGAACTATTGTTAAGATAGATATGAAGGACATACAAAGTATGTATCACAAATTACAAAGGACATGGCGCAGAGCTCGGTGTTCACAAACATAAGAACTACACCAAGCACCGCTTATTATACACGTCATACTAAAACATTGAACACAAAACGACACCTATTATATATGAAGTGATTTAATAATGTCCACCAGGAAGTTTATCTTTGATCTTGTCCATGATGCCCTTCTTTTCACCGGGGTAGGTGGTGGTGGCGGTGCCACCGTAAGCTGAAGGTGTGGTGGTGGTGCCACTGTAAGGTGAAGGTGTGGTGGTGGTGCCACCGTAAGTGGTGGTGCCACCGTAAGGTGAAGGTGTGGTGGTGGTGTCACCGTAAGGTGTGGTGGTGGCGGTTGTATGAGAATGATATGAGTAAGGATCATCCGCCCTATGTCCCCCAGTCCCAGTCAGCTTGTCCTTGATCTTGTCCATCGTGCCCTTCTGCTGGCGGTACTCTGTACCGGTGTAGCCGGTTCCATCGTAGGGTGAAGTGGTGCCGGTTGTATGAGAATGAGATGTGTAGGGGTCAGTACCAGGGATGTTGTCCATCATCCCATGGTGCTGCTCCGATCCAGTGTAGCCGGTTTCACCGTAACGTGCAGTGGGGTAGGTTGTATGAGAATGAGATGAGTAGGGGTCATGAGTACCTGGGAGCTTCTCCTTGATCTTGTCCATCATCCCCCTTTCGCGGACTGGGTTCCCATACTCATCTGTATAGTGGGGCTCTGATCTGGTGTAGGTGGTGACTGGGTTCCCATACTCATCTGTAGATTGGGGCTCTGATCTGGTGTAGGTGGTGACTGGGTTCCCATACTCATCTATAGATTGGGACTCTGATCCGGTGTAGGTGGTGAGTGGGTTCCCATAATCATTTGTAGATTGGGCCGTTGCACCATATTGGTTCTGGTAATTCGCCATTTTCAAAGATCACACAAAGAAACAAATAGAGATTTTAGATTGATTTTTTGAGTAGAAAGTGTAAGTTGTCTTGGATTGGATGGAGAATTGGGGGTGGTTTATATAGGCAATTACGTAAAGGCATGCATGATGTGCATGTAGGCTAAATTCTTACCCATACCTGGATACTGATTTCATATCTTAGTGCCACGTTAACTACTGAAACACGTGGCAATGTTGTGACACGACAAGTGTATGTTGGTGCTTGGTGCATGGTGCATGGTCCATGGATAAGATAAGATTTCAAGTAAGTTAAGGCTCGTGACACTTTCCCACCTCCGTGCAGTTGGAAGATAACTATGTGTAAGAGATATTTATAAGTTTTTGTTACTACTCCTCCTCCTCGAGATTGAGAATTCAAAAGTGACGAAATTATGAGGGAGAATGTTGTGATTAAGTGATCAATTTTCTTATAAATGCTTGCTTAATCATAATGGCTAATCTCCCACCCGAATCTGATGCTCCTTCATCATCTCATCATTTGACAACTTTGGCTTTGAAACCGTCCGCCGACATGGGACTATACTATTCTTGCAGGCAAAGTTATGGTTTCAATGATAATTGGCTTTTCATCATAAGTTTCTTCTCCAAGTACTCAGAAGAAGTTTCAGCATTTTTTGTTTAAATAAATATAAATGGAAAAGAAAAGAAAAATTGTTGATGCCATAGCTTAGAAGTTTCTTCATAAGTTTCTTCTCCAAGTACTCAGAAGAAGTTTCTTCTCCAAGTACTCAGACGGCGCCTAGGCCAATTTTTCAAACACTAGCAGGTTAAATGAGTAGGCACTCTGAAACAAAATACTTTGATAACAATGTTGATGCCATAGCTTAACATGTGAATCTAAAATCATCAAAACAGGAGAAATAAAAGAGCTACCATAAAAACCCTCTGGGCAGCTTCCTAGGCGGCCGCCTAGCGCCTAGGCGCCGTCTAGGCCGATTTTTCAAACACTAGCTGGTTAAATGAGCAGGCACTCTGAAACAAAATGCCTTGATAACAATGTTGAAGCCATAGCTTTAACATGTGAATCTAAGATCATCAAAACAGGAGAAATAAAAGAGCCACCATAAAAACCCTCTAGGCAGCCTCCTAGGCGGCCGCCTAGCGCCTAGGAGCCGCCTAGGCCGATTTTTCAAACACTGGCTGGTTAAATGAGTAGGCACTCGTAAACAAAATGGCTTGATGAAGCCATAGCTTAACATGTGAATCTAAAATCACCAAAACAAGAGAAATAAAAGAGCCACCATAAAAACCCTATAGGTAGTCGCCTAGCACCTAAGCGCCGTCTAGGCTGATTTTTCAAACACTGGCTGGTTAAATGAGCAGGCACTCTGAAACAAAATGGCTTGATAACAATGTTGAAGCCGTAGCTTATCACGTTTGGTCAACCATGTCCTTCCGCCTAGGCCGATTTTTCGAACACTGCCTGAATTACATCAATGCTTTAACAGTTTATTAGCCATACCTACTTATGCTGTGTTTCTGAGACAGCATGGTGATCGGTGGCAGAAAGACTTCCCTCTTTAGCCAACCTGGGAGACTTTTGAAGCTTCTTTATTTTACAGCGGCGCCATGTTGTTTGCAAAACACAAGCTGCCCTTGGTTCCCATTGCTGCAAACCAAAGCTGTTACTGGCGGATCTATTAAGGGGCAAGGAGGTGCAGCTGCACCTCCCCTTGCCGGAAAATCTCTTGCAGTTGCAACTGAGGCGCAGTTCTTGTGAAGAAGATGACCACTGTGCCCTGGTTTTCTTTTTGATAATACCAAAATGAAACGACGCCGTTTTGAATTTGGGGAATAAAATCCTTTTAATGAAACAGTGTGTTTTGTGACTTGAAAACATTTCATTTTAATCTTATTAATGAAATCCTTTTAATGAATTCCTATTATATCCATGGGAATTCAAGCCCAAATTGGACTTCCTGAGTTGATATCCCCGTGACATTTGATTCAAAGCCTGGTTAGTTTTGTGATTGTATCAAAATTTATATATGGCATGTAATAACCCAAAACAAAATATCAAGAAAATAACAAAATATCCAAAAAGTATGAATAATATCTTCTAGCAAAAAGACAATTTTACCCTCACATTATTTAATAGGGAAAAAGTTGACTTTTTGATCGAGAAAGAATTTGGCAATTCCGCTTGAGCTGTTGCGTAGAGCACGGCGAAACGAGTCCGTAGACATGGAGTAGACTCGAATCGGAGTTGTAACGAAGAAAATACGGTCACAATACCGCGAAGGGCAAAACGGTAATTTAGAAAAAAGTCAGATTTTTATCTCTTCTCTCTCTCTCCTCCCTCTCTCTCCTTCCGCACGATTCCTCCCCGACCTCCGCCCCTTCAAGTCGTTACCCCGGCCACCACAGGTCGTCTTGATCTCCGCCGTGGATACCGTTGGAACCGTGACACACTCGCCGTCCTTCCTCGACCCGTCGCCACCCTTGCCGTGGCCGGAGTTCGCCGGAAATTGCAAATCTTCGTCGGATTGTCATCTAAACTTCCAGCTCTTCGTTCTCCTTCAATTCTCCACCAAATCGATCGAGTAAGGTATGGTTTCTCAGCTATTTTTCGTGTTCTAGCTGATGGATGTATGGGTTTTCGATCAATTTTAGCTCTAAAAGGTTCGATTTTCGACTTGAAAATTGGCCGAAACTTCAGCTGCCGTGATCTACTATTTTCGGTCACTTTTTTGGGGTATGTCCAAGAACAAAAGTGACTCCAAATGGGGTGTTTTACCTAGGATAGGAGTTTGGAGTCTTGATTTCGAGATTTTCCGGCAACCAAAAATCGCTTTGGACATCCGAATCTGCCCGCGCGTGAGGCGGCACGTGAGAGAGGGTGGTAGAGTAACTCTGGGCAGTTTTGAGATCCTCGTGTCGTCACGAGCTCGTAGGATTTCGCGGATCTTGATTCGGAGTCCGTTTGAGCCATGAATGGATTTTCTATATCGCGCGATCATTGGTTGCAGTGTCATGAAATCGTCGGATCGCACTGAATTTTGGATATGTCGGTCTACATAATTCCAGGATCGTGTAGGATTCGACGGATTGCGAATCGGAGTCCCGGATACTCCGAAATCGCGAACCCTGGGGCTAGGGTTTGAATTTAAAGCGATAATGCGATTTTGGCCAATCCGACCGTCCGTTTCGGACCAAATTCGCGGAACATGGTTCCTTCTCTGTAAGGAACCTTCAGAGAAGCCCAGATTGGCCATCAGAGACTGTGGACCCACAGGGTCCCGGATCGGCCGATCTGACAGCTTATCGCTTAGTGAGGCTTCAGGTCTCTTAAGACCGTTCTAAGTGTTTGAAAAGCTAATGTGGGCATAGGAGTAACTTGAAACGAGTGCACGTATTTCTAGGAGCCGGGGCAGGGTGTTTAATTTAAATTCTTTTTATTGAGCAGTTTATTAATTTATTATTCATGGTTAATCATGCACCAGGGGTCCGATCGACCTGCAGGATGGACCTTCGAAGGGTCCAGCTAGCTCGGACCATCAGTGAGTGGACTTTCTTTCATAAAGGATTTTATATAAATAAGTTATATAAAAGATTATATAAATGAGTTTACGTAAATGATTTTATATAAATAAGTTTTTATAAATAAGTTTATATAAGAAAGTTTCATTATTTGATCTTGCATAAGTATTCTTGCATGTCTTGGAGCATGTTTTATACTGTTAAATATTTTGAGTTATATATATTATTGAGGTTATATTAGCAGCAGACTTTGAGCTTTATATCACAAAATAGCAACAGCATTGAGACTACAGTTAAGTTATCAGATTTCAGAGAGTTAGCGGATTTTCTAATTAGACCACTATGTACCCATTTATTTTTGGTGATTACCCAGAGTTGGACCGATGTCTACTGACATCCAGTCCGATTTCAGTTACGTCAGTGCACTTGACTTTACCTCACGAGTTACGGGGACGCTCGGACCGTGATTGCCAGGATTTGCGGCTCGGCAGACTTGGTGTCCCGAGACTTGCCAGGATTGCGGATCAAGCTGACTGCGGTCCCCTGCATCCTGCCAGAGCGGCTCGAGTCGACTTGGTGTCATCGAGAACTGCCGGCGGATCAGGCTGACCATAGTCCCCTGATTTCGCCAGTTTGTGGCTCGGGTAGTCTGCGTGACGCCCGAGACCTGCCAGGGGAATTGACGGATTTTCAGGGGTACATTTAGGTGGTAGTTTTAAAGTAATTTGAGCACTTTTATGCAACTATTGTTTTCAATCATCTTATATCAGTTTTCTCAATATACGTGCATGTTTTATCTCTTCATATAATTGTTCAGCTTTACGAATCTATATACATACTGTTATATATATATATATATCTTTAGAGGAATACTTTATATCAAACACAGGTAAACTTTAGCTTTAATTATCAAGTATTTTTTTTTTATGGGGGTTATTAGGATTGTAAACTGTTTTCAAGAATCTTATGTTTGGTCCATTCACATTTTCAACCTGTTTTTCGCCCCCAGGCCGTAGAAGTGCGCAGGATCCACCACCGGGCCATTCCTAGCTTCCGCGCCACCAAGTAAGGTAGAGTTTTGTGGAAAAGCCCTTGAAACCCTGTAAACTTTAGAAAATGCTCTGATATCTAATTTTAGTGGAAAACTGGAGCTGGTGAATACTTGGTTATTCTATTTTGGCAATTGGTGTGGATTTACTTGATTGTTGACAGGTGAAAAAATTTGGGTTTGGTCAAAATACAGGGGAGACTCTGCCGAATTTTTGGCAGAAGTCCAAAGAAAGTTTCCTCTAGTAACTGTAGCAGGAGGGGTA
This sequence comes from Prunus dulcis, assembly GCF_902201215.1. Lineage (NCBI taxonomy): Eukaryota > Viridiplantae > Streptophyta > Magnoliopsida > Rosales > Rosaceae > Prunus > Prunus dulcis. The sequence goes on along the minus strand of NC_047656.1, from coordinate 15,527,354 downwards.
AAATGGTCATTTGTGCCCGACAGTTGCCAGATATCGGACACGCACAGGACTTGGCTCGAATTCAAAAGCAGAAATTGGGTCGGGTCTTGTCATGGCATTACTTTCTTTAGTTGATATTGCCGGATTAGTTTTTTCACTTTTTTTTTTGGTTGGCAACTTCTTTAGTTCAATAATATGTTATTAAGTAATATCTTAGTTTTTTTTAATTACTTTGATTAGTAATATCATAGACCTATGCCGGCCAACATTCATCAGGAGAAGTCTCATCCGACAAATGTTTGTCAGCTTAGGTCTCTGCTGATAAAATCATTCGTCGGGAGAGGTTTTTTCATTTTATTTGAAATTAGTTTCTTTACTTTTGGTTTTTGCCAACTGTTTTTGTTTAATATATGTAATTAAGTAAGATCTTAGCCTTTTTAAATTACTTTAATTAAGAATTATATTTTAATTATTATTATTTAGTTAATATTTTAATATTTTAATGATTTCATAAATTACTCAAATATTCGAATATATTTAAGGAAATATGACACTATAAATCCATATTTTTGCTACACATAAATCCATATTTTTATTGTTGGTGATATATTAAAAGAGTATAATCGCACGGCTATGCACTATAAATATTCTATTTTAAAGGTCTAGCCGCGTGGCTATATTATTTAAAAAGAATATTCTAAACTTATAGCGGCGCGGCTATACGCTTCAAAAGTATAAAATTAGTTTCTTTACTTTCGTTTTATGGCAACCTTCTTTAATTTAATTTATGTAATTAAATAAAATGTTAGTCTTTTTTAATTACTTTAATTAGTTATTACATTTTAATTATTGTTTCTTTAGTGAATATTTAAATATTTTACTGATTTAATAAATAGTAATTAATTATTTAAAAGTATAAAATTAATTTCTTTACTTTTGTTTTATGGCGACCTTCTTTAATTTAATTTATGTTATTAAGTAAAATCTTAGTCTTTTTAAATTATTTTAATTAGTGGTAGTCTATTTTCCAGTGATTTCAATGGGAGAGGAATTAAGGGGAGCTGACTTGGGCTTTCCATTCCCTTCAGTGGTCTCAAGCTAGCAAGGTAGCCATTTGATTTATTGTTGCATAGAGGAAGCTTAGTGGCCTGAATTGTTGCTTCCTTCTCCTTTGGTACTGAATCTCCAGTGGGGTCCTGCATATGTGCAGAATAGAAGTTTGAATCAAGGTTTCTTAATCACAGAGATGCACTATATTTCTTGATTTATAACAACTTTTTTGTCAGTAAAAACAACCATGTTAGCATGATTGTCTTAATAAAGTTTTCCATTTTTTAAGAAGAGATCAACAAGCTAGAGAATTTAGAAATGACATACCCCAAGCATGAGAAAAGTGAATGCTTGATTGTCTGCACCAAGATAAATTGCAATCAACTTTCGCAGGTCAGCAAGGCTTGCATCTTTTACAACCTTAAGTGTTGTAATGAACTTGCCTGGATTCTCTTTTGAAGCCTCCCATTTCACATACACTTCAGTATCCGCATCAGTGAAGGGTTGTAGTTCTCCTTGGAAGCCAATGCCATCTCATCACATACTCGACTTTTGTTTATCTCTTCTGTCAGTTTCTGCTCATTTTCTGATTTAACTGATGCAACAGTAGGTGCTGGAGTTGTCACATGTTGAGAGAGCTCTCTGTAGTTTCCACAGAGTGTAAATATGTGCGGATCCTGACAAGCCTATCATTTGGTCCCCCCCGCCATCTCCTTCCCCTGGATTTCTGCTTGGCCGATTCACAGTTGGTGTATGTTGATAATCCTTAGGTAAAGATGTCAGGGATCCCATATTATAATTACTCTGGAGGCTAGACCCATCAACCATGCACACTCTCTTTTCCTCTATAACTTCTTTCTCCACTTCTTCAGCTTCCACATTTTCCTTAAGTCCTTCCTCTTCTTTCATTGCTTCTTCCTCAAAAACAGTGCTTAGGCATACCCTATCAGCATATTTTCCCTTCCATAAGCTCAAGTTTAGCTCTCAGTGAGGCAGCCTCTTCTTTCTTCTGCAACTCTCTGTGTGCTTCATTTCGCTCTTTCTCTTTGAGCTTATTTTCCCTTTGCAGTTTAAGGATGAATTTATCCATGGCAGCAATCCTTGATCCTAAAATAACAGCAGATGAATCTTCAGTCCCAATTTTATCCTTGATTAGCGTATGAGGACCACGGACAATACATTTTGCTTTCGCACCATATTCAAGGGTGGAGATTGTCTTGTGTATTTCCTCTAGGCCTGGGCTTGCACACAGTACCATTAAAATTTTTGTTTTATCATCTTCGAAAGAATCCTGCACAAAAAGAACATGAGAACTGTCATTCACATACAAGGTTAGAGGGCAGGGCACAATATAATCCCTAGTAACTGACATTAGTGTGAATAAAAGTTACCTGTAGAAGCATGGTCAGTTTGCTGTCTCTGAAAGGCACATGAGAATCACCATTGGCAATATGGATTCAACCACTCTTTTGAGAGCTATGTTTCCTTGGTTGATCTTTGCAGTCCGTGAATTCAATATAACCATGATTTAACATTTGTTACAATGACAATGGAAGTGCTGCATAGAGTATCAGCATAAATTAAGCACCACCAAGACATTACCTGCATTTTTGCCTCAAATACAATTTGGCCAGCTTGCTCAATATTTTCAGAGCCAGCCATGTCCGCAAGCATCAAGCGTCCTCCTACTGTTGGGACATCAAGGATTATCTGTGCAGAAATAGAAAGCAAGTTATACCCAACTAGTGACAAGACCTGGGGAAGAGTTATCATATATTTGAAAGTCCAAGGGAATCCTACCATGCAATAGCTCCGAGAACTTCTTTCATTGCAAAGAGTACTCTTAATAATCCTTCTCTTCTCCACTTTCTAAATCTCTTTGGAAATTTTCCCAGCCTCATTTCCAGAAATGTTGGTTGCATTCTTTGCCTTCTTTCCCATCAGTTCAAGCCTAACCTGCAGGTACAAGTATTAGTGCAGAAAAGAGCAGCAAAAAGAATATTCCCCTTCATGATTTATGAGACTAAACCACATCCCTCATACAATATAACCTTTATCATCATCATCATCAGAAGAGACGCTCCCTCAAAAATTGAGAGTCTCGCGATTTTTATAACGAGTTCTCTCTAATTTAAACCAACACAACCAACTCAACCAAATTTACAGGGGGCAACACAACCAAATCTACAAATTCAAGCTTGCGCAGAAAACCCATTTCCGTATCAAAACTTACAGTTCTAAACACAAAAAACATTTGACAGAAAACTCATAAATAATTAAGAATTCAGTCAAAGAAAAGAGACCCAGTTAACGTAATCATCTTAGAATTGGAGCCATACCCTCTAATTTTAGCCTGCACAACCATATCCAAATATCCAGACTTGAACAGAAAATCGGCGGGCTAGGCGGTCTAGGCGGCTCCTTTTTAAAAAAAATAATATAGTATAGCCGCGCGGCTGTACTTCTTAAAATAATATATTTAAAGAGTAGAGCCGCGCGGCCGTACTTTTTTTTTCCCCATAAAAATAATTTAGAGCAATATCCATTACGATTAGGCCATTACCCAAGTTTCTATAACAGGAAAGAATCATAATTTGTTATAAACTCTGAGCCTGCATTCTATATGAATAACTAACACTGCCAAAACCATAAAAAAAAAACAAACAACATAATGCATTAAGTCACCAAACATACATGCCAACTAAAAAACAGGAGAAAAAAGGGTAAATCTTACTGCTTCAAATCAAGTCTTGTGCACTTCCCTTGTTTCCTGGACTGGGAGCCTTGGACACTACAGGTTCAGGTGACACATGGGGGGACAATTGAGATGAGGGACTAGTAGAAGGCGAGTAAGGGGAACCATTAGGTGCATAAGTAGGAGGAACAGCAGGGTTAGGATGAGAAGTTGGTGAGGAGCTTGAAGGAATTCCAGAACCGCGGTATGGACATGGACGAGGATGTGGAGGTACCTTGGATAGTGCTGGTGGGAGATGATTACTGTGTTAGGTGAGGGTGCTGGAGAGTGAACTGGAGAAGCAGGATATGGAGAAATTATTGTTGGCTCTGGAGATGGAGCGGGAGAAGGAGTAGGAGGGGTTGCATTAAGTGTACCCTTGCTCTGGAAATTATTGTTCTCTCTCTCTCTCTCTCTCTCTCTAACTACGCCTCTTCTCACGAAGAAGAAGATCAAGAACAACCTACAAAACCCACAGCTTTGCCTTCAAAACCCAGTTCTTCCTCTTCCTCTCTGTTTTCTTCTCTACCCAAATCCAAACCCCAACTTCGTCTCTCTTCGAATCCCTTCTGCAACCTAAACAAACCCAAACAAAACCATCTTTTCTGAATATGACAACATTGGCATTAGGTGGCCATTGTTTGAGCATTTGGTCCAATTTTGGGGGGTTTTGAAGTCTGGGTTTACATGCCCACTTCAAGAACAGCTTCTCCAAAAAATTAATTATTGGGAATATGCAAGTTTTGGCCTTGAAATCGTCTGCCGACATGGGACTATACTATTCATGCAGGCTAAGTTATGATTTCAATGATAATTGGCATCCAAAAGCATGTTTTATTTTAATAATTGGCTTTTCATCTTAAGTTTGTTCTCCGAGTACTCAGAAGTTTCAGCATTCTTTGTTTTTTTGTTTTAAATAAATAAATATATAAATAAAAATAAAAAAGAGTAATTGATATGCCCAAAAAGAAAGTCATTAAATGAGGAATATTAATTAGAAATGAGAGAATTAATGACATGCTTGAAAACGGTCAAGTTGACCTATCTGACGTCTAGTGGCAAACAATGTAAATATGTAGGAGTACTATAACATTTTTGTATCTTACGAGGAATTTTAGTTTGAATTTGAGTTTTATACATAGATTTCAAAATTAATAGGTTGATATTTAGGAAATAGAAGTTATAAGAACCTATATTACCAGTCCAAACAAAATGACAGATCAACATATAATACAACGAAATGGTACTGCTCGAGCAGAGTTTGAATTTTCCATAGCACACACTAATACAATAAAAACTATAATAAATAAGTCGCATTTCCTCTTCAACTTCTCGACGTAGCCATGAAAAGAAACCATATGATATTGGAGAGGAATGAGTGGGAGAAAAGAAGCCGCGAAAATGTCCTCTCCCCGCGTTAGCGTTGCTATTAGAAAAGAAATCGACATGATGTTCATAATTCCAGACATAAATTTTTGAAAGCTAATCATTTGTTTATGCATCTTTCATGAACAATATATATAAGTTTAGGGTTAATTTTAGTGATACAAAACTCTTTTAAAAAGAACGTTTCAATGAAATGAAGATGTGATGATGATATGGTGCTGATAAATAAAATTGTCATTGCATGTAGTTTGCTAATGCTCTGAGGTCACTATCATTAAGAAACTACCCTAAACTAAGTCAACAAGCTTTTTGCTATCTCATGTTCTCTTCTATAAACACCATTTGATGGTTTTTAGAGGTAATCTCTTTGTTATTTAACGGGATAGTTGAACTGATCTAGACAGAAACACATTAGACTCTGGCAATGCGGAAGGTCAAAACCGCATTCTGCCTAATCACAGCCACTGGCCTCACCTTTTCATGCCTTCAACCCCAATTTTCTCTCATCTTCCGCCAATTCCTTCCCCAACTATCTTGACAAATTACGCGCACCAATCCATGGCGCCATTCGATCTTCTCGCGCAATCTCCACCGTCGGTTTCCTCCCCTTAAATTATCCATTTTTGTTATTTATTTATTTTTTAAAAATTCTTCCTTTTCCATCTTTCTTTTTAACTGTTAATAATATGTTCCTGAAAGTTGCAGATTGCTTTCACTGCTGTTGACTACAAGTTCACTTTCCATGGACTTTCGGTTGACTCTGATGAGTATCGTTAGAACCTATCTGAGGTTGGTTGCTTGCTTGCTTTTCTTTTCTTTCTTACTATGAAGTATGAATCTTTGAATTTTCTCACGAAAGTAAGTTTCTTTCATAAGAAATTAGATAGATTTTGTAATTGTTTGCTTCCAGTCCGAGAACCATTATCAAATAGCATCAGTGGTTCATACAAGGTCCGCCTCGATAATTCGGAAATTTTGTGAGGTCAATAGAAGGTTCTAAGTGAAAGCTGGCCAATTTTTTGCAGCTCTGCGACAGGTTCCCAAAGAATACTCATCAATTTTTTGGAAACCCTTAAGACTTGGTATTAATTATGGAGTGTTTTCGTATTCTTTCCGATCTGTATTTTACCAACTATGAAACAATGTGAGAGGCAAAGATTAGTTTTTACTTGTTGTAACAAAAATGCAAGATGGTAGTTTTGCAATTTCTTTGGCAACAAGAACAACAATTTCAAACAAATATTTATGGGCATAGTAGTAAGAGAGGGGGTAGTATTCTTCACGTAAAGTGTTGTTTGAAAAGTGAAGCAATTACCAAGAACACTCCACCTTAGCATGCAATTCTCTACAACAAATAATGTGTGCAACAACATAATTTAGTTTTGTTGGTTTTCCAAGCTATGTTAAACATGTTTGAGCTCCCACATTGGAACACTAGAGTTCCTTAGAGGTCTTTATAAGACTTACTCTTGGAAATAGAATAGGTTATATTAACTATGCAAGTGGCCCGATTGAGTGGCTTGTGGGTATGGCCTTCGGTTAAATGCCTAATTACTTGGGTGAACGGTTAATTAATATATTCAAAAATCAAAAGATGGGCCTTGGGCCTTGGGCCTTGGGCCTTGGGGCTCTTGGGCTCTGTGATTTAATTAATTAAAAAATAGTATAGCCATAAAACTATATATATTTATGTACATACGTAATTTTCAACAATACATTCGTGTTCTATACACGTATTTTTACAAAATTCACGTATGATACATATGTTAGCAAAATTATATTAAAATATCATACAGCGGAAGACTAATATGTACTCTGAATATGTTGAACCTAGCAAATTAATATTTTGTAAATGCAAAAAAGGAGTATAGCCGAGCGGCTATACTATTTTTTTTAAATTCAAATAAATAGTATAGCCGTGCGGCTATACTATTATATATATATATATATATATATATGTAAAGAACGGCCCAAGGCCTAAGCCCACGTGTCATAGAGGCCTAAGCCATACTATTTTTTAAATGCAAAAAAAGAGTATAGCCAAACGGCTATACTATTTTTTTAAAATTCAAATAAATAGTATAGCCGTGCGGCTATACTATTATATATAAAAAAAGGACGGCCCAAAGCCTAAGCCCACGTGTCAAAGAGGCCTAAGCCCACGTGTCAACTAGGCCTAAGCCATACTGTTTTTTAAATGCAAAAAGGGAGTATAGCCGAACGGCTATACTATTTTTTTAAATTCAAATAAATAGTATAGCCGTGCGGCTGTACTATTACATATATAAAAAAAACGGCCCAAGGCCCAAGCCCACGTGTCATAGAGGCCTAAGCCATACTATTTTTTAAATGCAAAAAAAGAGTATAGCCGAGCGGCTATACTATTTTTTTTAAATTGAAATCAATAGTATAGCCGTGCGGCTATACTATTATATATATAAAAAGGACGGCCCAAAGCCTAAGCCCACGTGTCAAAGAGGCCGAAGCCCACGTGTCAACCGGGCCTAAGCCATACAATTTTTTAAATGCAAAAAAAAAAGAATAGCCGAACGGCTATACTATTTTTTTAAAATTCAAATAAATAGTATAGCCGTGCGGCTATACTATTATATATATATATATATATATATATATAAAGAACGGCCCAAGGCCTAAGCCCACGTGTCATAGAGGCCTAAGCCATACTATTTTTTAAATG